>NW_021145173.1:78418-90918 GCF_900634775.1 Gouania willdenowi
CAGGATCCACAAGGGATCCAGCTTTACCTGCAGACGGGAAATGTCCTGAAGGGAGGTCACCGTCTGCCCACGTACCGCTGTGCCCGAGGTTCTACGTCACTGGAGTCTTTTCATCTTCACCTGAACCGTTTCATCCCTGGTAAACATTGTCATACTTTATTTGTTTTTGTTTTTCATACAAAAGTATTTTGTGACTACACTGAAATATAACATGACGGATCCTAAAGAATCAGATTAATTGCAAGTCTTCTAATGATTATAAACAGAAATATGTTGTTGGAACAATATGTATGATGAATATTTTTTTATTCTCTGTTTTCTGAATTACTTTATAGGGACCCTGGCAAGTGATGTCTTCTTCCAGGCCTATCTTTTGGATGGGCTATCAAGGTGGAATGAGGACCGGGTTGTGGCAGCATCAAAGGATGAGCAGTCGTGCTCATACAACCATCTGCTCCGTCATGCTGTTAACACCCTAGCAGAGGAGGTTCTGGGCGAAAAGATCATCCCTTATGTCGGGCCAAGATAATACACAGGTTGATTATTGTTATATGATTGTTTGTTTTTGATTTCTTCAACTTATGCTTTCATCTAAAGTTTAACTTTTTTTGTGTTATTGTTTGTGCTTTTTCTTTTCTTTTCTTTTCTTTTCTTATCTTTTTTTTCTTTTTTTTGTCTTGTTTGTTAATCATCATTTTGAAGGTGAGCTTTTAGGTGTGGAATACCTCTATCAGCAAACTGGCAAAGTTCTGCAGGACTACAAAGTGGTCATTGAAGAGTCTGAGACCACTGAAGTTGAGATAGATGAGGGCTTCACAGGACATGACAGTACCCACACTAGAGGCAGAGCAAGCACTTCTCGCCTCACAAGCATCTGCAGCTGTTCCTGGTTCCTCAGCAGCTCCATCTCCTCAGGCTACTGCCTTTGTGCCTCCCATTCCCCCGTTATCCCTCTGTTGCCAGTGACTCAGTCACATGTCGCCTCATCATCAGCTTCTGCAGCTCCTTCACCTGCTGTGACCGCTCTGCTCCCCATTCCACACAAACAGTTTCTCCTGCAGAACAGTCTAGTGAGTTTTACACAACTGTTTCTAAAATCTCACGTTTTGCTTATTTTTTTAAATTTAAAAATGTTTTACTCTAAATACTTGTCTTTTTCTTTTAGCATCAGCGCCATCTACTGATCCATCTCCACACTCCTCCTCATGCCATGTAAGAAGTTGTTTACCTTAAAGAAAAAAAAAGAATAGCTTGGATTGATGAGTGTGCACTGCTGTCATCAGTGGTTCTTTTTTCTTCTTTTTGTTTTTGTTAGGATTGGGTTGGCCCTGATAACATTGAAGGGTATGGCGCAGTGCAGGATCTGGCTGATTACTTGGCTGGACTAAGAGACCACCGTCTTGCGCTGACTCAGGAGGAATGTAGTCAGGTCATTGCTCTGTGGCAGGAACTGGGGGAGTATGACAAAAAAAAACTGTCTACCCAGCTCGACACCAGACCAGCCTGAGCAAGGGACGATTCCGGGCTACGAAGAAGATTGTGGCTCCAGGTGTGGAGAGCACCAAAAGGTGAATTAAACTAGGAAAACACAATATCTGGGTTATGTTAAAAAAAGTTAAATATAATGTAAGTCACACATTATTGTAATGTTTTTAAAGCATACATTATTTTTAACTACAGGTCTTTCGTCGGGGCTCACAGTCCTGCACAGTGGCCCGACTGCAACAGAGTGGTTGAGGCGATCTTTGTCAAGCTTTTTGCCATCTACCCGAGCACTGTGCGCTGTGAGGGAAAGAAGCTGTCAAGATACACTGTGGTGATACGCGCGTACAAAAACATCAGGGAGTGCGTAGTCACAAACGCCAGGCTGATGAGAGAGACCACTATACAGCTGCCTGAAGTAAATGCTGCAACAGTTTCACAGTGGTGAGTAGGATTTATATAAATATACATATTTTATGTAGAGCTGATTTTGTTGACCACTAATTATGAGACTTTTTTTTTGTTGTTTATGAAACTTTATTACATATTCCAGATTAAGGCCTCGGGGACATATTTGTCTAATGTAAATCACATCAAAAGCAAGATTACATTTTTTGTCCATTTTACAATGTAGAAACTTTTGTTTTCATATAAATTATTTTGTGTTTTCATAGGTACTGCAGGCGGTGCAAGGCACAGGAGCAGGATATTTTAAAGCAGGGTCTTCCAGCTTTACAGGCCCCAATGGCAGCTCCATCAAGACTCCCACCTGCCCTGCAGAAAGGACAAACTTTTACATTTGGCTCTTTAGCTCAGCCTCATCCTTTTGTGCTGCCACCGAACACTGCTGGGCAGGCACAACTTA
This sequence comes from Gouania willdenowi, assembly GCF_900634775.1. Lineage (NCBI taxonomy): Eukaryota > Metazoa > Chordata > Actinopteri > Blenniiformes > Gobiesocidae > Gouania > Gouania willdenowi. The sequence goes on from NW_021145173.1 coordinate 80,766, forward strand.
AAGGAAGACCACCATCTCAGCCACCACCACCACCACAGACATTGCTCTTTTTTCATCCTGTTCCACCTGCCCCTCCAAAACCCTTCATTACTTCCCCTCTAACATTTCAGACACAGGTAACACCTCAAGCAGTTCCCTACACCACACAGCAGTATAGGAAAAGAAAAATGGAGGCAGAGCAGTCAGGTATTTTTAAAAGAAAATACACCAAAAAGAAAGACACTATAGTTTGCAGCAAGTGCAAAAAGGACAGGAACCCTCCAGTATTTTGGCAACTGGTATTGAGAAGAGACTGAGACTCAGTCCTATGATGAGTGGAGGGCTTTACTGGAGGAGCGCAATTATGGCAAAAAGTAAATAAAGTGGGAAATGAGGAACCTCTTTCCTCCACTCTCATCACAGGGCTGAATTTGCTATTTGTAAAATAGTTTGTAAATTTGTAAATAATAGATATTTTTAAGTTTTTTAAAAAAGTATATATTTCAAGTATTTTATATCTGTTTGTTGAATTTTTCTATTTTATACTTTCTATTTTATATATATATCTAATATATATATATATATTAGATTTATATATATATATAAATCTAACATATATATATATATATATATATATATATATATATATATATATAAACTATATTCATCCCTCAGACTTACTCTTGTCCATTGAAACTGTTCATTAAAAAAACACCATCTTTACCAATGTATATACTAGAAAACAGCTTTTTTATTAGATGTTACTGCACAGCATGTGATTTGTCTGTGTCTGTGTGTGCGTGTCTGGCGATCTCTGGTTAATTATGTTTGTATGATAGTTTTGCATAAACGTACAGTCTGCTGATGGCTTCGTGATGTCCAGTTATGAATGCAGACTTATTTTAGTTTTATTTATTTACAGTGATGTACAGGTGACCAGGGACTGTATGTGATAACCTGGGATTAAGCAGGATCGAACCCGGTATCTACGGTATTGTTTTCAGATTAATGGTAGCATTAGCTCAGCGGTTAGAGCACTGGTCTCGTAAACCAGGGGTCGTGAGTTCAATTCTCACTAAGGCCTTTACTCACTGTTACCTACAGGGGGTGGGGCTAATGGTTTTGTTCACACACTTTAATGGAAAGCGTTCCTGGTTTGTGAAGTCTACAGAGGACCAGGGAAGTGAGCTGAAGCGTCTCCATGGTAACTCCCAGCTGTGACAGCAGGGGGTGTGGTCTCCTTCAGTCCCTGCTGCACATATCTGACCAAAGGCCTCACGTCTGTGGAGCGTTTCTCCATCATCTTCATCATCACACACTTCTGTGGTCACTGGTTCCACCACGTGGAAGTTGACTTTTATTCTGAAGGATAGGACACACAGCACACACAGCTGTTCTTATTGAGCTGCAGGGTTGGCCTCAATTACATGTTTCACTTAACATTACATTTTCAATTGAATAATAATTTTTTTTCATCCTCAGAAACTCAATTACAATTATGTTCTTAATTACTAATGTTTAATTACAATTAATCACAATTACTGAACCTGAATTAAATAACCTAATAAAAGTTAACCTTCCTCTTGTGTTAGCTTTCTGTTAGCATTTAATGCTAACGAGTCCTAAATCAGTTGTAAAATACACTAACAACAAATGTTTAACATCTAATGTATTTCCTATCTATTGGTTTCCTTGTTAGGATTCATAATCAATGATAATATAGGTTTTAATATTTATGGTATGGAAGTAAGAGCATTTTTTGTGTCCCTATAAATCTAGATTTAATAGATTTTAAATGGTAAAGTGTGGGAAAATATTATATGAAACATATTTTAATAATTATTAACTACATACAGTATATGTAGAAATGTACATAGAACTGTAACATGATTCCCTAGTTTAGTACTAAATTATAATATTTTATAACATTTTCATGGCAATTACAATTACAATGTCAATTATCTCAACTTTACAGTTACAATTATAATTATACCATAATTTTATTTAATGATCAATTACACAATTACAATTCTAATTTAAAACAGTGCAAATGGTACGACCCACATGAGTCAGGTATATGTATACAGGTAGTCTGCAGTGCTGAGTCAGGTATATGTATACAGGTAGTCTGCAGTGCTGAGTCAGGTATATGTATACAGGTAGTCTGCAGTGCTGAGTCAGGTATATGTATACAGGTAGTCTGCAGTGCTGAGTCAGGTATATGTATACAGGTAGTCTGCAGTGCTGAGTCAGGTATATGTATACAGGTAGTCTGCAGTGCTGAGTCAGGTAGATGTATACAGGTAGTCTGCAGTGCTGAGTCAGGTATATGTAAACAGGTAGTCCTGTAGTGCTGAGTCAGGTATATTTATACAGGTAGTCCTGCAGTTGCTGAGTCAGGTAGATGTATACAGGTAGTCTGCAGTGCTGAGTCAGGTATATGTATACAGGTAGTCCTGCAGTGCTGAGTCAGGTATATGTATACAGGTAGTCTGTAGTGCTGAGTCAGGTATATGTAAACAGGTAGTCTGCAGTGCTGGAGTCAGGTATATGTATACAGGTAGTCTGCAGTGCTGAGTCAGGTATATGTATACAGTAGTCTGCAGTGCTGAGTCAGGTATATGTATACAGGTAGTCTGCAGTGCTGAGTCAGGTATATGTATACAGGTAGTCTGTAGTGCTGAGTCAGGTATATGTATACAGGTAGTCTGCAGTGCTGAGTCATGTATATGTAAACAGGTAGTCTGCAGTGCTGAGTCAGGTATATGCATACAGGTAGTCTGCAGTGCTGAGTCAGGTATATGTATACAGGTAGTCTGCAGTGCTGAGTCAGGTATATGTATACAGGTAGTCTGCAGTGCTGAGTCAGGTATATGTATACAGGTAGTCTGCAGTGCTGAGTCAGGTATATGTAAACAGGTAGTCTGCAGTGCTGATATATATATATATAAATATATACTGCATATATACAGTATATATTAGTGATACCTCCCACCCCCAAAAAAGCCACTCCTTAAATTGTAGCAAAAATATGTCACAAACAAAATATTCAATAAACCATTAAAATATAGTAGAACAGATTTATAAAATACAAACAATGGATATGGAGTCATTAGCTTATTGCAGTTTTTTAATCTTGGGGTCAGGACCCCATGTGGGGTCAGCCTGGAATTAAAATGGTCTCTTAATTAGTTAAAAAAAAAAAAAGGAGAAAAAAAAGGTAAAAACAGATTAAAATTATTTTTAATATTTTTTTAATTATTATTTTTCAAATACACATCACACACAATAAATATAATATATCTGTATCCTATACTTAAACTTTCACAAATATAAATCTAGTTAAAATAAATATGACGCACTAATCCTGGCTACTCTGTATTTGTAACATACTTTATTAAACATGATCAGAAACTAATTATATATATATATATATATATATATATATATATATATAAATGTCTCTGGGGTCACTGGACATTAGTGGCTGTGGTTGTTGTGGTTGATGTTGAAGCAGGGCTGGTTAGGAGAGGAGCTGTCTGTCAGTGTGTCAGCTGACAGTGCACTTATCATTTCAGTTTTGGCTCTAATTATTGATTTATAATCTTATTATTTTTTATTATTTTAATTTTATTTGTTGAAATAGAGGTTCCTGACAAAGTCAAAAAGCCTTGATCAATAAACACATTAATGTGACTCTTTTATGTATTTAAAAACTAAAAACTAGTCGGTGCTGACACTAACACAAGACAAAGGTTAAAGCGTTCTCTGGTGGTCGACTGCCTTTATGGTTAAACACATTGATGTTAAAAACAGCCAAATGAAACTGCACTGGCAGTGTTTTCAAATGTTCATTCACTTTCTTTGCATAGGTGCACCTGTGGAAACTGTGTAACCATGGCAACAGAGCCAGAAAACATCTTCTCCAGGGAGATACCACAGCGAATGTCAATCATTAGTTAATGAAATAGTAATGATTATTATCTGCTAGCCTGGCTCACTTATCTTTTCATTTTATATATGTTACAAGAAGAATACATCTGCTTCTAAAGACACCTGCTTGTATGGTGGATCATCCAGGTCTGGTAGTAGTGTGTCTGAATGTGTTCTACCTGCAGAATGCATTCATTATATATACAGTATATAGAGCACACTATGGACCTCTACAGCCATGGAGATAATATGTTTGAAATGAAAGACTGAAATCACACAAATCAATGTATAAACATGAAACTTTTATTGTTGATGACACACACAAGTCATCCAAAACACATTTTTACACAATATGTTGTGTTTTCAGTGGTTCTAGGTACTTGGCATATAGAAGCTTTGTGAGCTGGTGTTGGGCTTTTTGGGTTCCTCTCCCTGCTTGTGTTGTCCTAAGAATAAGAACTGAGTTCCCAGATGACCAAGGACATCATGTGGGGTTCAGACCTGCCCTTGACTGAACCTGGACACATATCTGCCAACCACCTGCTGCTTCTCAGGTCTGTCAAACTGAGCAGACAGATCTACAGGGACGGGGATTGACATCAGCTGGGGCGGAGTCCTCCAAGACCTTTTCAAATAGGAGGTCTAGGAGCTGATCCACGTAATCTGTGATACAGAAAAGCACTTTATTATCTTTACTGTTTAAAACCTATGTTGTTGTGTTTTGATATCTAATGATGGTCCTAACTAATTTTTTATTTTTTTTAATTTTTTGAAAAAATATGCCTCGCTATAGTCTTTTGATTTTGGGTGATTTTTGGTTTTTCATCATTTTTTGTGTTTTACTGCTTTCTTAGCACAGTTTAAGTATGTGCATTATATTTGCAGTCATTTTTATGGTCTAATGATGGTCCTAACTCAATTTTTTTTTTTTGAAATTTTTGAAAAAAATTCCTTGCTGTAGCCTTACTTTTGATTTTTGGTCCTTTTTGTTTTTTGTCATTTTTTGTGCCTTACTGCTTTCTTAGCCCTGTTTAAGTATGTGCTTTATATTTTCAGTAGTTTTTAGGGTCTAATGATGGTCCTAACTCTATTTTTTTTTTTTTTTTTTTTTAATTTTTGAAAAAAAATGCCTTGCTATAGCCTTACTTTTGATTTTGGGTGATTTTTGGTTTTTGTCATTTTTATGATACTGAGTTCATGATACTGAGTTCACGATACAATTCTCTCTATTTTACAAAATGGGACTGTAGACAAATGACGACTAAAAAATATTCCTTTATTTTTTGGGGGGGAAAAAAAACTAGAAAATACTGTACTATTTTCCTTTTATTTTTCATTGTTAAAAGAATCCTTTGATAAACTATTCAAAACAATGCAATTTAACTAAAAATAAATCTTGAATGAAATAAATAAAGGAATAATACAAATGAAGAAGAAGCCTATTAATTTAAATTCTGGTTCTATAGTAAACAATGCAAAACTACATAATAGTTCTTTTTCTTTTTAAAAGTGCAACTGAAAATGTATTTTGTACCTTAACAATTGGACTTAAAAAAAAAAAACACTGCACTGTCTCTTACGTCAGATTTGTTTGGACCAGCAGAGGGCACTGGTAACCCAGTGGTCAGTTGGCATGCAGCTAATTTACCGGTGAAGAAGAGATGCTATGCGAGCAGACAGAGCTAATAGAAAAACGTGACTTTAAAAGATATTCACGTAATATTACAGATATTTTTTTTGGTGCTAAAGGGGTAAGGAATTATTTATGAACATGTTTAAGAGTAGAAGGCGGCCAGAAAGAAAGTAGTAGCAGATTCTGCCCGCCGCCAACACTTCTGGAAGGATAAATAGATAGCGGCCTTTGCTGTTTAAAACAAGTACTGCGATTCATTTTTCAGAGCATCGATGTGAACTGTGATACCTATGAATCGATTTTTAACTGCCTTACGATTAATCGTTGCATCCCTAGTGATCATGAATTAAAATGATGGTATAATTGTAATTTAAAAAATATGTTGCTGTTGTAATTGTAATTACATTAGAAATGAGTTCAGATAATTTACATTGTAATAGTAATTGCCATGAAAAATCTATAAAAATTATAATTTAGTGCTAAACTGGGGAACCATGGTACAGTTCTATGTACAGTTCTACATATACTGTATGTATTTTGAGCGATACTTTGGGGTGTGGCCAATACTAGACTGAGTATTGTGTGGCCCACGTCTGGTCCAAACCTAAAGCTAATAAATGATTGCTAATCAGGAAATGTCCAAATGAAGCTCTGTGATGATGGGCTTTTATTGTTAGACACGTTGTCCTAACCAACAGGACAGAGGAGTTCATCTGTTGACCAATATCATAGTTAATGTTGTTGTGGACTGTCCCAGAAAAGCTGCTGCTCTCTATTTGATCTTAAAACAAAGACTTTGCTGCAAATTAGAGATAAAATATAAGAAAAAAACACTACATTTGAGGAGAATTCTTAAAACAAGAGACATTATCTGTTCATGCAGCAAGTTAAATTTACTAAACAAGAAATCTTGAAAAAAGATGTTGAATCTTAAAATAAGAAGGTCCTGATAAATATTCTAAAGCATTAAAATAAGCAGAAATGGATGATTATTAGATTAAATTACTTGAAATCAAACTTCCTACAGCACAATAATAAGTGAAATATACTGACTATAAACAAATACTTATTATTTTTTTTATTTCATTTTATTTTTTTTATTTTGCAAATGAAAGCTTTGGAACAAGAAGAAAACAACTAATCTAAGTAAAAACTGAGTCAGTATTAGTGAAAAATGATTAAGCTGTTTCTTGATACAAGTTGACTCATTTTGAAATAAACTTAAATCTATTTTAAAACCAAGTTTTTGTTCTTAGAATAAACATCTTAACAGAATCACAACCAGTGATACACTCCACAGGCCAGTGAGGTCTTTGGTAAGTGGACTGAGGGAGACCACGCCCCCTGCTGTCACAGCTGAGAGTTACACTGGAGAGTCTTCAGCTCACTTCCCTGGTCCTCTGTAGACTTCACAAACCAGGAACGCTTTCCATTCAAACCAACCTTTAGCCCCACCCCCTTTGACCTGTAGGTAACAGGGAATGAAGGCCTCAGTGAGAATTGAACTCACGTTTACAAGACCAGTGCTCTAACCTCTGAGCTATGAGGCCCTATGTGTGACAGCATAGACGATCTTTTTTTAAGTTTTGGGGGCGGGGCTCTAAAAATCCATCTCATGGTGTAACTTTTTTCTCAATCAGCTCTCAACAAACACCCATGTATCTTAACCACATGCTAGTTGTGCTACAGTTGTTATATCATGCTTTAATTGTCTACTCCCCACTTTCTAGGTGTTTTGAACCGTAAGCGCTTTAACTTACTGAAAAAAGTAATGCGTTACTGCAAAAAATAACTTTTGAGTTACTTAGAATGAAAGAATGTATTTTTTTTATTTTGGGTCATTTGTGTCCGTACAGCTTCATATTAGTGCTGTAATAATATAATAATCCACTGTTGATCAACTGTGCCCCTGTATTAACATTGTTTTGTATAAAAGCCTCTGATAAATGAAATGTTACTGTATCCAACCCTACAGTTTATAATCATTTACATTAACAGAACTAAACTCTGCTCAGTATTTATCTTTACAAACACCAATCTGACTGAAACACTAAGTATTCTTTCAATACCAGTTTATTTATCTGAGACCAGCAGAAACTGTAAATATTACAAGGAATTGTGAAATAAATAACACACAAAACAACCTGAATATTATTAAAAATTAAAGTGGCTTCAGCATCATAAAACAGTTATTTTTAGCCTTAGAATGTTCCCTTACAGGTTAAGTACAAAAACTAGCAATAATGTTCAACATAAACACAAAAAGCCTTCTAAAATAAATAAATGAAAGCAATCTGAATTAACATTAGGAATACATTTTGACCAACTCTGCTTTACAAAAACTGCCATAAAACAACCATAAATCAGAATCAGAATCAGAATCAGAATCAGAATCAGCCTTAGCACAGTAATGTAAAGTAAGCTGTGTGTATTCCAGGTGCACATTCTGCTGTTGAAAATGCTTATAAAAATAAATGTGGAAAAACAAATTCACAGCATTTTTCTCAACAGTCACAGTTCGTTAAAATATATACGCTGTTGTTTCGGCGCAGAGGCTTCCATCACATCCACCAATGTAGCGTTAGCTTAGCGCTTCACCGATGCATCGTTTGGAGACAAATGAGTAAAATAATATGCGTATTTCCACTCTGAGAAGCTCGTCCTGCTCTTGACTCGCTATGATTGGTGCACGTGATGTAAACAGAAACATGCTGACAATGCTTCTTCTTCTTCTTGTTTTACCGTGGTTGGCACGGCATCCCGCAAAAATATGTAGAGCCACTGTAAACAGGAAGTACACCGCAGCTAGCAAAGTAATGGACAAACGCAGCATAATGTAACGGAAACGGCGTTATTTCTTTAAAAAAATATTGCGTTACAGTACAAGTTACTGTAAAAAGTAACGCACTGCTCGTAACCATGTTTTTACACATTTTTAGAGCGTCATAGGTCCGTTAGCTCAGCTGGTCAGAGCGTGGTGCTAATAATGCCAAGGCCATGGGTTCAAGCCCCATACTGGCCAGATCTTAGCAGTTTGTAAATGAAAATATTATTATGTATTATGTTATTGTTAACCATCTAACCATTAGAAACACAGCTTATTTCATCTGATCAACCAAATTCAAGGATTCACAGCCAGCAGAGACACTCTATGAGGTGTGTATTGTTCTTTAACATAAAGTTCTATATTTGGTCCTGTTTGCTTTCTCACATGATTAAAAACCACATCATGCTTCACTTGAGGTGAACCTAGACCCACATTTTATAGAGGACCAGAGTCACTTGTTTGCTCCATACCAGAGTTCTAGTGAGCTTTCACATATCACAAACAGACCAGAACTATCAGAGGAAATGAAGCATGGTGCTGATCACAGAGGAATGTGTGAATGTTCAGCACAAGCAGCAGACACTAACTTATTCAGAGAATACATTCTAGAGAAGTTCATGTCTCCTTTGAGAACTGGAGGTAAGGAACCACTGATATACACTTTTTTCTGCAAAATACTCACAATTTCCAACAAGAATAAACAGAATTCTTCTTCAACACCTCAGACTGCTCCTTCCTGATATCATTTATTCTAAAATCAATCACAACATTCTTCACGTGTGGAAACTCTTCCTTCCAGGTCTGATACCATGTCATCAGGTAAACAAAGAACCTTTTACATTTTTGTTGATAATCATCTGAACATTTTTCACAGATTCATCTCCAATGATCAGCGTATGAGGATCCCTCTTTTTCTGATGTAGCTTCTGTTTTCCTGAAGCTCTCTCAGTCTTCACCATGCTGTTAGCTTGTGTTGTTCTCATTTGAACAGAACTCTTATTCATTCCCATTCACCAGTGAGGAAAATCTATTATCCACCTTTACATGGATCTGGGCTTGTGGTTCAGTGTGTCTTCTTCCTTTCACCAACCTCCAATTCTGTGTCTGAGCAGAAAAGTGAGTTAACCCTCTGTAGTCAATGGACGCGTCGCGCGCATCCTGATCACATGACCAATTTAAGACAGCAGAGCGACCAGATGCAGCCTCACAGTGTCCATTTAAACTGTTAAAACTATAAACTAGGTTTTAAAAGATCTTGATAGAACAAGTAGAACAATAGTTATGATAGATTAAAAACGCTGCACTTTTCCTGGTCATTTTTGTTGCGTTCAGTGTGTAAACGAAGAGTAAAAACGGGACGTTCTACCTTCTCTCACAAAGCAAAAGTGTTTGAAAGCAAAAAATACACCTCTTCCCTATTGGTGAAAAACACACATCAACCAATCAAAATGTGATGACAACTCATGACGTGTGGTTGCTGAGGAAGCGGTAAAGTGTGTGTGACGCGCTGCAGCGGAGCAAACAGAGACGATGAGGGACATGATGAGTGTCTTAGGAGGACGACTAAGTCGGTGAACCAGCTTGTTTATAGAGGAAAATAAATGTTCTACTCTTATAAACAGCGCTACATAGAGGAGAGGACATGGAACATGTAACAGACTGATCTCAGCTGCTCAGGCAGCAGAGGCTCCGCCCCCTGAGCTGAGCCCTGCAGACAGAGGAGGCTGTGACTCTGAGGAAGGAGAACAGCAGGAGTCCAGATAAAGACACTGTCCTCCCAT
>NW_021145173.1:95918-181077 GCF_900634775.1 Gouania willdenowi
CGTACCAGTTGGGCTACTCCTGTCTAGTGCTGGTTCAACAGATACTATTGGCTTCTTCCCTGACAAGGTTGCTGTTGTGCTTGAGGGTAACATAGTTGTGGAGTTCCCCACACTGTGGCTGAAGGGTATGTTGTGCTTTTCAGACTAATTTATGCACTGCACCTGAGTTACCATAAAAACTTGACCAATACTTGTGACTTCATCCAAAAGTCTTGATGGGCCTGGAAGATAATAAGTTAAGACCTAGAGTGTTGAGCCTCAAAAATGACCTTTTGTTGAATGAGTAACTGTGAGTTGACTTTAAATCATGAAAGGTTAACACACTTGGTTGAACCACACTGAAAGACTGTTTCTTTACATGCGTTTTTAACATGTTGTTCAACGTGAAGTTGAAATTGTTCCAATTTTAGACGTGTTTGTGAAGTTTACACACACTGTAAGAAAAGACTGTGAAATTTACATAAAAATTATGTAAAATCCATACAGAATAGTATTGTAAACCCCAAAACATATATTTTTTGTTTAAATCACAGTGAACCTTTGTAAACTATTAAAGAGAATTTTTATGTAATATTTACAACAAAAAGTTGTGATTATAGCCAAATTTATTTGTTAAAACTACAAATATTGGTAATAGAAACAGAGAAATAGTGTATTTCTCATATCAAAACAATTTGGTTAATTTGACATGCAAATGTTGTAAAAACAGTTGTTTTAGTCAGTTCTTTTTGTTTTGTTTGCTTGAAAAGTTTACCACTCAAGTGTTTCATATAGTGGATGCCATCATTACTCAGAGGTCTATTGTGCTATTGTGACCGCCTACATTTGCACAACAGATTCCTTTTAAAGTAACAAGTTTTTTGCAGACTCTTTAAAGAGTTTTTGTAAGAATTGTTATTTCTAATCATTTAGCTCATGCTTGCTGAGCTATTGGAATTACTTGTAATACGATATATACAGTGTTGGGAACGTTACTTTAAAAAAGTAATTAGTTATAGTTACTCACTACTTGTTCAAAAAAGTAACTGCGTTAGTAACTAAATTACTCTATAATAAAAGTAACTAATTACCAAGGAAAGTAACTATTTGCGTTACTATTAAAAAAAAAAAAAAAAAGTTGCTCTATGTCAAATCATTCACATTTTTTAGATACGTATGTCGTGAGGTGCTTCATTAATTTTGAGTTGCTTACAACGGATGTGGACAAAGTCTTCACTCCTGGATATAATCAACACTTTACATACACGTTCTTGCCTTTGACCACAATTAATTTAAAGTAGCGTTTGTATCGTCACCTTAAAAATGTACAACTTTTCATCAGATTGCTCCAAGCTCACTTTCTCTGCTGATTCATCAAATCTGCTGTGTGTGTGTGTGTGTGTCAGGTGCTGGCACGTCGCCTTAGCCAATCATAATCGCTCACCTTGTTTTTAACCCGCCTCCTTTTGCTGGCACATGTGTGAAAACACTGGCTCTGATTGTACAGTACATATTTGTCACTGTGAGGATCCTAGTCTATTTGCTTTGTCTATGTTTTCTCCTCCCTGTGTGTTTTCCTTAGAACTGGCTCCACCCACCTTGTCTGCAATCAAGTCTGCAAAGCTGCTTCTCATCTCCAATCAAGCTACCTACACACTCCACAGTATAAGATCAGGCTCATTCTACCACTTGATGTCAGATCATCAGTTTACCAACCGTCATCTTTACACTTCATCCTGCAACTGAACGTGTTCAGCCCCTCCACCTCACATCTGGATCACATCTCACTCACTGAACATCAGGAACCTGCACCTTGGACCTCCTGCCAGCATCCTACAAACAACAATACGTTCTTTTGTAAACCTGACCTAAGACTGTTTGTGTAGCCCTGATAACTATATATGTGATTAATATTTATAATATTAATCTACATATTTATATAGGATTGACAGTGTAATTCATACTTATACAGAATTATATTTATTAAATATAATAATAAAGTATTTAAGCTTTAAGTTCAGTTGGGTGGTTTTGAAGGGGGTTCTTTGTTGCTAAAACTCATTTCTTTAAAGCGTGTGACGTCACTTCCTCCACTCCACGTTACTCTCGCGAGATTACGTTCAGCCAATCACGTAGCTCGGTCACCTATTGCAAACAGCTGTGTTTGTTCCCTGTCAGAGAGTGACGACACACACACGGAGCTGCTACAACAGGTTGGTTCTTTAACATCTACTTTAGGTTTTTAACAACTTTAGTCCTCACTACAACCTTTGTACACCTTCAGACTTCACCACCTCAGGGATAGGAGACATTTAATCCTGCTGAGCTTGACGTTTGAAAAGGAATTGGTGAGTTTAAATGTTTGTTGCTCAGGAGCATGCTATGCTAACTGAATGCTAATGTAATGCCATTGAACTATGTTAGGTGGCTAATGTTGTATTAGATACATTATGTTGAGTGCTGTTACCCCAGTATAACTGTTAACACTATTTAAGTATTGATTTGTGTTGGTTGAGTGAGTGTGGTGGAGCCATTTCAGCAGCAGAGGGCGCTAGAGGAGTGTCTCTACCCTAATCAGCCATAAAAGGAGGCTGTAATGAGCGTCAGGTGTGGCACTGGAGAACAAACGCTTTTTATCATGTGGAATGTGAACATCTTTACAACATAAAACGCTTTGGTTACATTAGGCCTGGGTGATATGGACCAATATTCATATCTCATAGATTATATAAACTCCATTTATTTATATTTTTCAATATAGTTTTAGAAAAAAAAAACAATAGGTCAAGGAGAAAAATACCACAAAGACCCTTTTATTAATCACTAGCAGCACAACATCAACATTTTGTTCCACTTGTGACTTTTTCCTTCATTAACCCTTGGGGCACCTTTACAAAAAAGTTCATCTTTGAGCTTGGGGAACAAAACGCTACACTGTAAAAAAAAAAAAAAAAATAAATAAATAAAAAAACATTTTTTACAGTAAAAAAACTGGCAGCTGTGGTTGCCAGAGCATTACCGTAAACCGTTTTGTTAGATTAAGTGTTTATCCAGACCTTTTACATTTAGGAACTACCGGTCTTGTCAAAATATTACCATCATTAACACTGTTTCTACCTTTACGGTAAAGGAAGATTACCGTACAATTTACAGTAAGATTTGATCACTCTAAAGCATACTGTAAAAATATTTATCAATTAAACATTTTCTCATATAATAAACTTATGCAGTAATTATTTTGTTACTGTGAAAGACAATTAAATTATAATATATGACTATGTATTATAGTACAGGAAATAACTACTCCTGCTTTAAAATACATTAAGGGCACATTAAGGGTATATTTTTTAACAATGTTAAGAATACAAATCCATGAAATTTTCAATTAACATTTGCTCACAAACTGAAATTTAGTTTACTGAGTAATGTTTGTATAAAAAGACAATATGAATAAAATAAATGTATCAAATTTCTTTCACTTTTCCATATAACTTTGACTTTATTTTCAAGATCATTAATTGAACAATGAAGCTTTAATATGGTGTTTTCATCTCAGATTGATGGTTGTGAGTAATGTCAGGATCCAGAGAACAAATTAGGTCACTTCCTCTAAACGTCCATGGGCAGACAAAGTCATTTTTAAAAAGTCTTTCAGCTGGATCAGTGGGTGTAGTTGTTGTGTTCCTTTAGCAAAAATACATAAAAAAGGTTGTTTTATTATTCACATATCTTCTGGCTGAGTACAGAAACACACCTATCAGCCTGGATCAATGGGAGTTTCCAGAGTAGGATGAAGCAAAGTGGAAAAATAGGAGAAAAACAAAGCTTTCAGAGGTTTTTCTTTTTTTAAAGAACATTTTCTTAAAGAAACAATGAGGAAATACTGCCTGTGTCAGTACAGTAGCTTTAATTGTACCCTGTATGTTCAATGGTTGAATAAACTTTAGCTTTATTTAACACAAGCAAAGGTATTGTCTCTTAAAATTCGAATATTCATTCAAACCTGAAGGTAAATGTTCATATTTGAACTGAAATGAGACGTTCAGTTAAAATATTTTTTACTTGTTGTTCTACCTCACCTTTATTAATTTCAATAAATGTTCCTTTTTTTTTAAATTGAGACTTTTAATGCATTTGTTATCATCATTGTGTAATTTTTATGATGTAAATTGAGGGAGCAAAAGTAGTATCAGCTCAAAACTGAAACACAGCAAAGCTCCGGTTTGTACACGGACCCAGAGAGAAGTGACAAAACTACCGCTGATATTTCCCCAATCTTTCATTTCTAATCACATGCTAATGTGTTTGTTAGCCGCCAGACTGTGATTCAAATAGGTATTAATTAATAGGATTAGGTCTGAAAGCATGTTTATCACTGCACTCAGTGAGTTAGTGACGTACACACTTTGAAATACTGTGTTTTTCAGAATATAAGGTGCACCGGATTATAAGGCGCACTATCAATGAATGGGTCTGACCGGGTCTATTTTCATACATAAGGCACACTAGTTTATTATTATTATTATTAAGGCACAATAAGAGAAACAAAATAGTCAGATAAGTCAAACTTTATTCAACTCATTATCAATTCTCAACATTGTTCAGGTTTAACACATAAAATACAGAACAATACACTGACTTTTTCAGTTCAGTATGTTAAAGCACAGTACGGTACATATCACTCCATAAGGCTCCTGACTACAGTAGCCCTGAAGCACCAAAAATCCATCAAGCGGTGCAGCTTCATAGTTTACCAAAGATGTACTAAAACATTTTGACATGTTAATACATACATAAGGCTCACCTGATTATAAGGCGCACTGTTGATTTTTGAGAAAATTTAAGGATTTCAAGTGTGCCTTATAGTCTGAGAAATATGGTAGTTTTTTCTGCACTAGTGTTTATTCTGAACAGTAAACATCTTTAATTTATCATCAACTGTGTGATTTGGATAACATTAAATAGACATTTCTTAACTTGTAAGGATTCTTTCAAACAAGATATCTATTCTTTTATTTAATAAACTTGATTTAAGTAAAAGGAACTCTGATTGGTTTAAACCTCATTACCTCAACAACCTGGAGGTTTGTTCCAGCTTTTTAAAGTGACTTATTTACACTGACTTTATTTAATACTACTACTTTGTTCAAGACAGCTGACACTAAGTTTGTGATATTTAATGTATCATACCTGTCAAGTATCCCGTTTTGGCCAGGAAACTCATGTATTTTATACCCCTTTCCCGCCACCTTCCCGTATTATTTTCCCTGTAAAAATCCCGTATTTTAATGTAATCATCATTAAAATATAGATAAAAAACATTTGTCCGCCTCTCCAAACTGGACGCTATCACTAGCCTCGCGAGAACTGCCGCCTCACGTGACCTAGGTTGAAGTTCACTTCTCGCGAGAGTAGATGCAACTTCCTACAGTGGGAACAAACCCGGAAAATGGATGGATGTGAAGAAGACGCTCCGGCGAAAAAAACTAAAAAGTCATGTAAATACCTTGAGAGATGGGACAGTGACTTTACTTTTATAAAGAAGAGCAGGATGGGGTCCAATTACCGGTTCTGTATGATTTGCAACTGCGATTTTAGCATCACCTACGGAGGAAGGAGCGACGTAAATCAACACGAAAAAGCCACTAAGCACAAGCGCCAGCTTGAGGCAAAGAAACATGCTGAGAAGATGTCAGCATTTGTGACAAGAAATCCCAAAGAGGAAGATGAGGTCAGTAATGCGGAGGTGAAAATGGCAATGCTGTGTGCTAAAAAACAACGTTGCTTTCACCTTCTGTGATGACATCAACAAGTGTGTAGCTTAGATGTTCCCAGATTCTGCTATAGCACGAAAATACTCTGCTGGAGAAACCAAAACTACGCAACTCATCAAAGGTAAATTGAGTCAAATTAAGTATGAATGATTATGTCCTGCATGCATGTTGTAGATTAATTTTTACCTAACATTATTAACTGGCTACGTGGGGTAGAAAATGGATGATATTAATTGGGCACTCACTCAACAGGTGCCATAGCAGCAGAACTGGATGACGAGTTGGCCAAAACATGTCGATCTCAGCCCTTTTCACTTTTCTGCGACGAATCGAACAACAGAAAAAGAATTTGTCATCCTGGCTAAACTCTATGATGAGGCCACTATGCAGGTCACTACACGATTTATGGAGATGCCTACATGCAACGTGGGAAATGCTTTTGGCTTTTTCTCCTGTAAGAGACAGCACGTGTGAGTGAGTTCTGTAGTGTAGCTTGTTATGGGGAAGGTCTGGGTTAGAACGCACTCATTAATCCATCTAACTGACATTTACATGTGTCTGAGAAGTAAAAGCAGTGACTCCTAAAACTAGTATTTTTATACAAAATATATCTATAAATGCAGTTGTGTAGTTTTCTATATCGCCAAAATAGAAAGTGATTTACGTGATTCTTTCCGCTGTGGTAGACGTTAAAATCTCAGTGACTAATCTAAAGGAATGTGTAACTGTCACATCCTGCTGCTCTTTAGGAAGATAAACCCTACATCACATTTTACAACATATTTACACCAGTTCTTTGTTGTTTCATCATAACGTCTTCATCCATCTCTCTTATGAGTTGTTTCCTGGTTTGTTGCTGCTGTCGGCACTAATTTAATTTAATTTAATTTAATTTAATTCAATCCAATTCAATTTAATCAGATCTAATCAAATCTAATTTAATTTAATTTAATCAAATCTATTCAAATCTAATCAAATTAAATCTATTCAAATCTAATTTAATTAATTGAATTGAATTTAATCAAATCAAATGTAATCAAATTTAATCAAATCAAATTTAATCTCCAGGCCATTTCAGGTCACAGTTCTCTTCAGAGGCAGAGGAATGTTTTTTTTACATTTAATTTTTAATTATTACATTAAAATATGGTAATATGATATTTACAGGAAAGAGGGGTAAAATACTGGAGTTTCACGGCCAAAACTTGATACAAGAAAGTGGGAATAAACAAACAGGTTTTCTCTTTCTCATGGCCCGGCCCACCGGCCCAATCCCCGGTGTCCCCAGATGCCAGTCCACCCCTGCCAAGATGAGACTGTTTTCTTCCATCCATAACATTAGGAATACTCTCAGGTGATTAGATGTGAAGGGATTATTGTATTTCTTCAGCCTGTACTGTTAGTCTGACAGACTTACTGTTTGTAGGCTGTTCTCATTTTACAGGTGAAAAAAACATGAAAATAGTGGTGGGAAGTTGTGACTGGGTCATAGATTATTGAAGCTCATCTGTGTTACCTGAAATAAGAGTCTCTGCAGAGTCTCCATCTTGTGGCTCACTTGGTGATGCTTTTCAGGTTGTTTTTAATGTTACTCAAAGCAGTTTTGGGATTTTTAACATCCACAGTTTGTGATCTGTGAAGATCATCAGAGATGCAAAAACCAGACGAGCTTTTTAACCCAGACACTAACGTTGAAACTCTATCATCACTCTCTATTACAGTCCTAATCAAAGCCATAGCAGAGGCTGACATAATCTCAGCCTCTACCATGTCATCATGTCTACTTGGTTTAGATACATTTAGGTCATTCAGGGAATACGCTGACTCATATGTTTTTCATTATATAGCTCCAAATAGCTGAAGCTGTGCATTTCTGCTGGTATTTACAGTGAGCTGAAGGAATGTTTCTAGTCTGTGTGTGTGTATATTAGACTGTAGTTTGCCCTGAAAGGAGCTCAGCTTTGTTAATAACTACATATTTTATTTATAACCTTGTCAACAATGAGGAAGCAAAGTGAAGTTAATCAGGAAACATGCAAGAGTTTTAATAAATAGATCAAAAGGACAAAATATACTAATTTAGTAAATATGAATGCAATAAATTTCAGTCAGGACTGCTTTAGTCAAAATAAATGATTTATTTACAATAAATGTGCATTAGGATTTGTATAGTGCCTTTGAGTGCTTTACATGGATATGCATACAATCATATATTTGGTGGTATGGGTCTGTTCTGGGACCTCCTTGTCCTTTCCATGAGCTTACATGGAAAGCCGGAGGCAGGGAGAGCACTCCTCCCTGACCTTCCCTGAGCCCTAGCTAAAGGCTAAAGCAAGGAGAGCGGTTTAGCAGAAACCCCCTGGAACAGATCACAGCATATGTTAATGATAAAAAAATGACACCCAGTTACTTGGATACACACTGACCAGGAGGAGTTGGGGCGGAGGTGGGTTGCGCAATGCTTGCTGAGGAGGTAAAAGGCAGCTGTCGCAGTTTAAGTCGTGCTTCCTGTATGCTGTGACCAATAAGGGGCCAGTTTGTTAACTGAAGGTGTGGCTGGCTTGACGCCAGAGGCCTAAATCTATTTAGTTTATTTAGTTACTATCATGCTTAAAATGTAAATAATGTATATATAATAATTGCTCCACTATTTTTGAATCTGTCAAACACCTTTAATGGTTGGTTTTCTTTAACTCTATGACAAAGTTGTTTATGATGTATATGCAAACACTCATCTCACGTCATATATTTAAATCCAGCTTCAGGTCGTCCAGTTTGTTTTCCAGGGAAAAGACATTAGAACACAGGATGGAAGGAAGCAGCGTTTTTTGAGGATTAGCTTTTAGCTTGGTCGCTAGCCCCGCTCGGCATCCCTGCTCCTGCTTCTGATCACACCGCTTATGTCTCCTCTGCTGGCGGACACCGCTGGTACGAGACTCCACTGCTTCACAGGCTGCTGGTTGTAGCTGGCTCCGTAGGAGGTCCAGATCTTCACATCTACCGGACTATAACTCTTTATTTAGCCTAAATCTAAGATTTCCTGGTGGTCGTATTGTATTTTATAGTAACTACGCTGCAGGTTCACTGAGAAATGATTAGAGGTGACTGAGTTATCTGCTGATATATATCTGTTGCTAACGCGAGCCTCTACAGACGCAGCCTGTAGAGATTTTATAGGATACATGGGGTGAAGCTGCCCCGTGTAGTTAGTACCACCTCACTCTACAAACTTCTAGAAGATTGAAGGTCTTCTGCTGTGTGTGGGCTTGGTGAAATCCAGGTAGTAGATGATATATGCCTGAGACGGCGTTGTTCAGGGACGACTTCTTCTTCCTGTGTTGTATGGCAGGTGACACTCTCAGGGATGGCTCTGCTGTAAATAGGCTTATACTCAAAAAGGTACTACAGGTTGGCCAGGCCAGCAATATTTATTAATGTTTATATAACTATATAATCTAAAAATAAAACAACTCATATAACATGACAGCTAAGGACATGTTTCTTAACACTCATATTAAGATTTTAAGTATTTCAAACATATTTAAAAACTGAAAATGTACAATATTTCTATATATTGCACCTTTAATAAGGTTCCTCCTGTCAGGGTTTGGTGTAGGTGTGGACCTAAACACAGAGAAAGATGGAGGCAGAATGCAGGCGTAGCATTCCTGGAAACAGTCCATGTTTATTCCAAACTAAAAAAGTAAAAGGGCAGCACAAAGAAACCAGGGAACAAACACAGCAGGACATGAGGAAGGTAGACATTGGCAATGAACCAGCAAACATTCAGTGTTCAAGCACTCAGCTAAATAGTAGAGGAGGCCTGATTGGGAACAGGCCACACCTGGGTGGAAACATGAGGGAGCTAATCAGTCACAAACCAAGCACACAGACATCACTGGGGGGTGGAGCCACAAGCAGGAAACCCTGGAACACAGAGACAAGAGTTCCAGTAGAAAACAGAATAAACAAAGACTCAGAACACAAGGACTAAACACAAACTAAACAGAAGCTGACACCTCCATCCTGTTTAAAATACTGATGATTCAGCAGAAAGGCTTTGAGCCTGCTGGACACAAACAGCTTGGGTCAGTCCTTTTTTTACTGGTTACATGATGAATTATCAATGAAGAGAGACTGTTTCACTTTAATCTAATCCTCTATCATTAACCTTCTAAATGAATCCTTTAGAAATCATTTTTTAACGTTCTGACCAACAGTGTGCATTAGTTTGAGCTCTACTTCTCCCACTGATCAGTTGATGTCTCCACTACTGACCTGAGGGCCATTGTTGGGGTGTTGGGAAGCATCAGTAGACAGTCCCATGTCTGACGCTCACTGTTGTCATACAACACAAACTCTCTGATCTTGACTTTTACTCCACTGTTGAAGTCAGCAGACAGCTTCATGAATCTGACTGTGTGATTGTCCTCCATCCTCACCTGGTAACACAGAGAAACTATTAGGTCAGCACACTGTTTTAACTACATATACAAAAACTCACCCATTCACAACATTGACAATCAGAAATTAAATGAAAACTAAAATAAATCAGAGGTCAGCCAATTGACACACTTTTAGCAGGTTTAAAATACATATTGTTAAAGCTGCAGTATGTACTTTTTTTTTTTTTTTTTTTTGCTTCATTTGGTCATAAATCTGGGGCGACCGTGGCTCAGGTGGTAGTGGGTCGTCTTCTGATCGAGAGGTTGGGGGTTCGATCCACTACCTGACTATGTGTTGAAGAGTCCTTGGGCAAGACACTGAACCCAAAGTTGCTCCCAGTGGTCGACTAGCGCCTTGCATGGCAGTCCTGTCCCACTGGTGTGTGAATGTGAGAGTGATTGGGTAAATGAGCTGATATGTAAAGCGCTTTGAGACTGCTTCAGTGTGGTGATAAAGCGCTATATAAATCAAGTCCATTTACCTTTTTTTACCATCCATCCTAACCTTTGATGACATAATTAAAAGTTTTCTGAGAGAACTCTGGACCTCTGCTCCTCATGGCTCTGTATCTGAGCTTTAGAAAAACAAGGGGTGAGACGCTACATTTCAGCCAATCAGAGATCTTTTTACTGAAGTAGATGCGTGTTCACATCCTTTCTGTAGTAAAAGTGCAATGGTGGACCTTTCAGCAGGAAAAGTGGCTATTACAGCGTTAGCACAACAGTTAAAGAGGAAAAAAGAAGACCGACATATTGAAGCAACAGTTTAAAGCACATGTGTCAAACTCCAGTCCCGGGGGCCAAATCCGGCCCTTTAGAGCATCCATTTCGGCCCTCAGGAGCAAGTAAAAAGGACAGAGAAAACATGAATTATTTTTTAAATGACCAAAAACACAGTTGTAGATCTTTCAAATTCATCAACTTCACAATAAGTTTAGAGGTTTGTGGAGTTCACTGCTCTGATAATAAGCAAAGGTTCTCAACCTTGCGGTCAGAACCCCATTTGGGGTCATAGGATACTGTGAGAGGTCCACCAGGTACCTTCAAGAAACTAAGAATATTTTCTGAACAATTTTTATCCTTTTTCGACAATTAAACCAAACTCTCCATATTTTTAACCAAGTTCATCACTTTTTCTTGCCATATTTTTGCTCCTTTTAATGCATTTTTGCAACATTATTTCTATTTCTGGCACTTCTACATCACATTTCAATGCCTTTTCTGCACATTTTTTCCACATTCCAGACATGTTCAGCACTTCTAAACCCTTTCCACCACTTTTCCACCTAATGTCACATATGTTGACCCATTATTGTCACTTTTAACCTCTTTTCACCACATATCATGATTATTTTTGTCAATTGAACCACATTCACCATTTGTTATGCTCATTATTCACCAGTTTAAACTAATTGTTCCAATATTAACTCTTTGAACCCTTTTTTACCACTTTTTCTGTCTGTTTTTGCCCACTCTAATTTGCAACATTCAACCAATTTATCTGGTTTTTAAAATCTCATTTCACCACTTTCTTCATAATTTTAGTGTTCCATAACCAGGTACAGGAACAGCATAATTTCACTGAGACTTGGTAAACAATCCAGACTATAGGTGTCAAACGTGCTGGGGGAGGGAAGCCCTAGTTAGTCCAGTGTCCAGAACCTCTGCCTATCACTGGAGAAACAGAGACTCAAATATTAAACCTATGTTTGTATTTTATTATAAAACATCAATGAAAAATGCTGAAAACTAGGGATGTAACGATTCACTCAACTCCCGATTCGATTCACGATACTGGGTTCACGATACGATTTTCTCACGATTTATTTTACAAAATGGGAATGTTGACAAATGACTGAAAAATATTCCTTTATTTTTTGGGGAAAATACTATACTAATTTCCTTTTATTTTTCATTGTCAAAAAAATCCCTTGATAAACTATTCAAAATGATGCAATTTAACTGAAAATAAATCTTGAATGAAATAAATAAAGGAATAATACAAATGAAGAAGAAGCCTATTAATTTAAATTCTGGTTCTATAATAAACAATTCAAAACTGCGTAATAGTTCTTTTTCTTTTTAAAAGTGCAACTGAAAATGTATTTTGTGCCTTAACAACTGGACTTTTAAAAAAAAAAACAAAAAAAACCCAGTCATTTTACTGTATTTACGTCAGATATTTGTTTAGACCAGCAGAGGGCGCTGGTAACCCAGTGGTTGGTTGGCATGCAGATATTCCACCAGTGAAGAAGAGAAGCTATGCTAGCAGACAGAGCTAATAGTAAAACCTGACTTTTACAGATATTCACGTAATATTACAGATATTCTTTCGGTGCTAAAGGAGTAAAGAATCATTTATGAGCATGTTTAACAGTAAATGGCGGCCAGAAAGAAATAGTAGCAGATTCCGCCTGTCATGTCCGCTTCTGGAAGGATTAATATATAGCACCCTCTGCTGGTTAAAAAAAGTACTGCAATTCACGTTTCAGAGCATCGATGTGAACCGTGGTACCTATGAATCGATTTTTAACTGCCTTACGATTAATCGTTACATCCCTACTGAAAACATGAAACAACAATATTATGTATGTGAACTATATTACACGCACTAAAACTAAAATATAACAAAATGAATGAGTGTAACAAATTGTCAGCTTAACAACATTCAGCAAAAGCTCTTTTGCTGGTAACTATGGCAACATTCTGTTTGGAAGAAATGGAAGCTTTAGGCTCTAAAATGCTTTGATCTTTGAAGTTCTAAAATGCTTTGATCTTCACATGATCTTCATTGTCAGAACATTTCACAAACTCCTTGGACTCAGTGACTTTACTTATTGTATCTCTGAAAACAGCAATAATTTTGATCTAATGATGGAAGTGCATCAGTTTAATGTAAAGAGTCTGGAACAAACATGCTTAGAAGCTCTGAAGGATCATCTCTGTCCAGAAAAATGCATTGGGCTGTGGCAGTTTACTAAAGTCTGGTATATTCCCATTTTGTTTCAACTGAAATATGAGGCCTTTCACTTTATCTGTGAGAATTTTGAGGAGATTTCACTCTGTGAAGAGTTTTTGCGGCTTGAGGTGCAGGAGCTGGCTGATATCCTGGGTCAGGATGACCTTACTGTGACCCAGGAGAGCACAGTTTATCAAAGTGTTTTAAGATGGATAAACCACATGCCTGAGGAACGACAGGGAGCCATTTCTACTCTGTTACCAAAGGTACTACTGGGGCTGATGGACAAAAGTTACATCACAGACAATGTGCTTAACAATGATGTGGTAAAAACAAACCCTGAGTCCCACCTCTTGGTCTCTGATACCCTTAAAGTCATGTCTCAACCTTCGTTACTCTGCTCTGAGTCTGGGATCAACACCTTGTTTTGTCGTCGTTTGCCAAATGCCGTGTTTAGATTATTTTCTAAGACCATAGAGGCCTTTGACTACAGAACTAACAGCTGGATCACAGTTCAGACTAATTCTAGTCTGGAGAATACCATGGCTCACTTATTCCTCTACAGCACTGTTTTCCTTGGTAGATGCTTCTACATTGTGGGTGGTGGTTTAAGATGGACCAACCCCTCTAACAGAGTGTGGAGGTTTAACCTAGTCACACACACTTGGCAGGAGATGTCACCAATGCAGGAGTCACGGGCCTTAATGAGTGTTACTGAGCTAAAGGGATACATCTACGCTATGGGAGGCTGCAGGGATGATGATGTTACCTCACTAAGAACTGCTGAACGCTACCAGCCCAACATCAACCAGTGGACGTTCATTGCATCAATGAATGAAGAGAGGTTCAGTGCCAGCTGCACTACACTGAACAACAAGATTTACATATGTGGAGGAATGAATAATAGAGTACTGAAAACTGCTGAGTATTACAACCCAGATACCAACCAGTGGACACTGATCACTCCTATGGGAACACCTCGGTATGGACTTGGAGTCATTGCATATATGGGCCACATTTTTGCAGTTGGAGGAAGCAATGGGTCCGGACGTCTGAGGTCTGCTGAGGCTTATGACCCAGTGACCAACACCTGGTACGATGTCCCTGAAATGGTCCACAGACACAGATAATTTGACATTGCAGTGATGAACAAGAAGATCTTTGTTGTCTCTTGTAGCACAGGAAACAGAATTGTTGAGTGCTATGACTACACTACAAATACTTGGTCTGTGGTATTTTCTGGCATGGACCACAATGATTTGGTGAAATGCTGTGTGATTTCTGGACTTCCCAACATGGCTGAGTACTGTTCACCTCGTGAACCCATCATACCCAGGACACAGGTCTAAAAAAAGTCTAAACTAGATACTGAGATGGAGCAAATGTTATTTTCCATGATCCTAACTGGGAGTGTAACCTGCTCTGACCAGGTCTGTGTGTATCAATAAAAGTGTTTAAAGACATTAGAAGAACTAATGTGTGAATAAATGGATCAGTTCATGTCCCAGCTCAGATGGGATGGTTTTAATCAGCCTGGATCAACCTGAGTTGGTGATGATCTAGAAAAAAAATACTACATTTTAGTGGTGACAACATATAGCAGACAAATTTCATTAGAATTAATGTTGTGATTAGCATGTATTTACTTTAAATATCAAGACAGAACAATGCAATCCTGCAACACAACAAATCATTGAACATTTTTTAAAATATTTTTATATTTTAACATTTAGAATAATGCACTATTATAATACAATACCTACAGGTATAGTGTAAATGTCTCAAGGGAACAATAACAACAATGGTGCAGGACAAGGACATTTCTACTTTCTGTTAGTTTACTACTAGTTTACTAGTCAGTAACACAAATCTTAAAATCAAAGAACACAATGTGTGAGAAGGCCGGCCCTGGCCTACATCATAAGGTGGACAATATTTATATTTTATAATATCAACAGAACTGAGGCTCTCTGTGTCACCAACATAATACATGAATGAATGAATGAGGTTTTATCAGCTGACTAATGTAGATATTAATCTATATGTTTCCTATAGGATGTGATGGTAAATAAAGGATAAATATTCTCTCTCCTGTCAACAACACATCAGATTCACACACAGACGTGTTCACAACGATCCTACTTTTATTGGACAGCTTGTTTTCTAGGAGAACTTATTGTCAGGAGGCGGAGCTTTAGTGCTCGCTCAGATCCTAGCCAGAACATAACCTGGTCCAGACCAGGTTAGGTGTTCAGCCTAAGTTACCATGGTGATTTAGCCTGGTAAGAAGTTAGCCAGCGTCTGAGTACAGCACACACTGATTAAATGCAGGAAGTTAGAGACAGAGAGAAGAGGAAATCCAGCTTCAGAGGACAGGGCCTTTGTGTATTCTTCTTCTTTTTTGTTTATTAAGTTATTCATGTTTGTTTGGGGTATTTTCCAGATTTTTTTTGTGCATATTTGTGGTCATTTTGTGAAATTTCACAGTAAATTTGTGTACTTTTTTGTCCTTTTGTTCATTTTTGCTATTATTTTGTGTGTTCCTTCATTTTGAGCGTTTACTTTGGGGGTGTGACCAATAATAGACTGAGTATTGTGTGGCCCACGTCTGGTCCAAACCTAAAGCTAATAAATGATTGCTAATCAGGAAATGTCCAAATGAAGCTCTGTGATGATGGGCTTTTATTGTTAGACACGTTGTCCTAACCAACAGGACAGAGGAGTTCATCTGTTGACCAATATCATAGTTAATGTTGTTGTGGACTGTCCCAGAAAAGCTGCTGCTCTCTATTTGATCTAAAAACAAAGCCTTTGCTGTAAATTAGAGATAAAATATAAGAAAAAAACACTACATTTGAGGAGAATTCTTAAAACAAGAAACATTATCTGTCCATGCAGCAAGTTAAATTTACTTAACAAGAAATCTTGAAAAAAGATGTTGAATCTTAAAATAAGAAGATCCTGATAAGTATTCTAAAGGGTTAAAATAAGCAAAAATGGAAGAATATTAGATTAAATTACTTAAAATCAAACTTCCTACAGCACAATGATAAGTGAAATATACTGACTATAAACACACAATTCTTGTTAAAAAATGTTATATATTTCTTTTTTAATTTTGGCAAATTAAAGCTTCAGAACAAGAAGAAAACAACTAATCTAAGTAAAAAATGACTCAGCATTAGTGAAAAATGATTAAGCTGTTTCTTGATACAAGTTGACTCATCTTGAAATAAACATAAATCTATATTAAAACTAAAATCAAAACCTTAAAACCAGTTTTTGTTCTTAGAATAAACATCTTATCAGAATCACAACCAGGAGTATGAGCACCATCAACATTTATTAACAGTATGAACCGTACACCAGAAACAGTGGTTGCTGCACACTTTTTATGTCAAATTTAAGACAATTTAAGACTTTTTTTTTAAAGCAAAACCAACAGCAATGAACAAAACACATAATATGCTGCTGTATAAAGTGCTGTGATTTGTCACGTGAAGAAGGCAAAAACAAAATGATCAAACATTTGTGCAACACTACAATGTAAAGTATTCAAACATGTCTCAGTTCAAGGTCCATCTAACATGGGAGACCTAAGGACACTGAGGGAAAACTTGTGGCGTAGCTAGCCAAGTCAGGCACAAAACAACTTATTCAAAGGCATTGCAAACAAAAACAAACAACAGACCTGACAAAATGCTGCTTGACATTCACCTATTTTTCAACCAATGATTTCCAGAAACATGAAAACGTAAAAACCAAATACAGATAAAAACGGTGTATTTCTGATTGGTTTTAAATTTTCAATAATCCAAATAACAATGGTAACATATTTTATTGTTTAGTTTGTTTGTCTTTTTTAGGTGACGACAGTTGCAAACACTGCAGCTTCTCTGTGAACTTGTAATAGAGAATAAGAACGCTACGTCAACTGTATCAACTATGGAAGTATATCTGTACCATAATTCAATTTAAAATCCATTAACAGAAATGCTTTTTCATTTTCAGAATATAGCTGCATTTTTAACTCATAAATAAAATGAATAATAAATCATCCATTTTCATTTTCTTCTTCCCTTAAACATGACGCTCTGGTGGGAGGAGTCAATGCAGACTGGAGAAGAATTACAAACGGTGGAAAATCAGATGATTTCAGGTCAAAATAATGTGAGCAGCTGATTTTCTGAGGGTGCACAGATCCTAGATGACTAAGATAGTTTATAAATGTGATGACTGGACTACAATAGAGTTACACAGAAGTAGTTTGATATTTGCAACCACTGTTTATTTGTCAAAGGTCACATAATAATTCAATTAAACTTTATTTATACAGGGGCAATTCCAACAATAGTCACCTCGTAGCGTGAGATAACAGGCAACACATTGTGTGATCATTGGTTTCTAAGAAGGGTTTACAGATGAAAAGCTCTATTATAGCTAAGTGTGTGCTAATATGCTAATTATTGTAATATACAGTTTTTAATAGCAGACATGATATTTACAGTCATAATGTTACGGGCCCCAAGCTCAGGGGCTGGCGTAGCAGTGATATGTGCAATCTGAAAAACACTGAAAAACACTGTGAATGAACACGAGGTGTGCTGCCTTCAATCCAGATTGCATTTTCTTTAATCATTCACAAATCACTCTATTTCAGTACCACAAAAGTACACTCCACACTCAGTTTCCATCCACAACATATCAATATAAACACACAAGACACATAACATCATTTCACCAAATTAACATGGCATCATTTATCACTTGAGTAGAGCCTTTCTTGGACTGGAGAGGTTGCAGCAGACAGGACTTGGTTCAGTTGACTTTGAATGTTATAACGAGCGAGTAACGTTTGCACATCTGCATCACTAGTGCTTGGTTGTTGCTGTAGAGTGGGAACAGTACGCTCTCTACTACCAACCTCTTCCTCCAAGAGCACAGGACCTCGGCTGCGACTTACAATCTTCCCATCAATGATACATTCAAGTCTCTTTAGTAGCGGCAATCCTTGGTCTTCCCTTTCCAGGATTGCTCGGCATGTCAAGTACATGGTTAGATACTCAATGCAACTCTCTTCATCATCTTGGCTTAGCTGTGTTGCATCAAGTCCTTGGACTTCGCCAATAGTGGTTATGATTAGGTGAGCTTCAGTACCTGTCAGTTGGTGAAGCTTCTTCTTTATGCTCCAAACAAGTTGTTTTCTTTCGTCGGCTGACATCCTGCTGGTCTCAGATGCTTGGGTTCGAAGTGTCGCACTGTGCAGGCTGTGCACCCTCTTCGCTGGTCACTGGTCCCTCTGTCGCACACTGGGTCACACCTGGCACCGAAGCACAGCAGTCCCGACGTTCAGTATCACTGGATCAGCAGCAGCCCATGGACGAATGGCGTGCTGATCCCGGACGAGCCCCCACAATCTGTTACGGGCCCCAAGCTCAGGGGCTGGCGTAGCAGTGATATGTGCAATCTGAAAAACACTGTGAATGAACACGAGCAATGAACACGAGGTGTGCTGCCTTCAATCCAGATTGCATTTTCTTTAATCATTCACAAATCACTCTATTTCAGTACCACAAAAGTACACTCCACACTCAGTTTCCATCCACAACATATCAATATAAACACACAAGACACATAACATCATTTCACCAAGTTAACATGGCATCATTTATCACTTTCTTAATAAATGTTCTTCTTCAGCTACTAAGCTCACTCACAAAACACATTTAAGTTTTAACTAACACTTAAGATGGTCAGAGATCATTAACTTAAATCCTAAAATTAAAGTAAAGTGCATATTAACAGTTATAAAAGTAAATTAAACTCCCAAAACCGGAGTCACACATCTCGCGTGACTTCACACGTGTGGGAAAGGTTCGCCTGCTCTAACCCTCACACAAACATCGGTTCTAAAACACCAGTAATGTTTTTAACAGCAAAACATACACATAAACAACAAGGTAGTTACCTTACAGTGTGATAAATGACAGATTTTACTGTGTACTGACCTGAAAAACACTGTGAATGAACACGAGCAATGAACACGAGGTGTGCTGCCTTCAATCCAGATTGCATTTGACGGGAAACAGGAAGTTGCACCGTAAAACCCAACCCGGGGTGCAGCACCTCCAACACAAAGGTTCCTCTCTGCTCTCTCACCCTGGCTCAAATCAGGACAGCACTAATGACATGTGAAAAACCATCTATTTATTACTATAACATACAAAATAATAAAATAACTAAAAACAATGTGGTCACATTTTTAGGTGCACCACAATAATATATTGTGTTTCTTGGTGTGCAAAGGCTACAAATGTGTTCCAGTGAAATAATATTATTTTGACATTTATTTGAAAATATGTTTTAATTAATATTCCATCCCAAGGTACCTTTTTCAATGCAGATATGGTAAACAACACCAAAATTCCATATATTCACAATAATAAAACTATATAAATCTCCCCCATGTGACCAAACTATAACACTGCATTTTTATTATTTCCATTCATTATTAAATAATGACATGTATGGTGACCATACGTCTGGTTTTAGTCATGTCCTCTTTTGTTTTCATGTGGTGTCAGGGCTGTGTGGGGATGTTTGACAAAATACTGACATTTCTGAGTTTCCCAGGGACTTTGAACGCATCTCGAGGCATGCGTTAATTTAACCCTCTGGGGCCGACGGACGCGAGTTAGTTTTTATGCGATTCTTAGTGAGCAGAGATAAACCCTCCCACCTCACAGGTGTGTCATATCAACATGCTGATCATCATCAAATTCTTTCACATCTCACAAGATAAAACAAGTACAACTTTTAGCTGAGGATACAGATGTGGAAACTCCAAACATCAGCAGGGGGAATTTGCAGTGTTTTAGCAGCATTAGATAAATAAACGTGGTAATAAATAATAGGAGATATTTACACACACACATGGGCCTTTACACAGTACAGTGAGAAAGAGGGAAGATAATGGTGCATGAGTGACTGTGTTAAAGGACACAAAGCTTCAATTTAAAACAAACTGCATATCTCAGTTTTACCAGTAGGAGGCAGTGTGGTGTCGTGTTTCTTTCATGAACTCTCTGTTCGTGAACTCGTTGTTTCCTCAGTTTGCTGAGTCATGCTTTACTGAACAGATGCACTGTCGTATTCCTCATCTTTTCTCCTGTTTACACAGGTTTGTGAAGCTTGAAAACATGTCAACATGTGTAAGAATGTGGTTTAACACTAAAAGACAAGCTAAAACATAAATGAAAGGTAGTTAAAGAATGTTTTTGTTAAGAAGCAGATACTTTTAATCTGTGTTACGTGCAGGCCAAAATAGCATTGCTGATCGTAATGTGTTTGTGATTACTACAAAATAAGAGTCTGGTTTAAGTTATTGCTCCAGTACATTTCACTCAGTAATAAATATTGTGTTTCTGGTAAAAATGTAAATGTTTATATTATTAGGTTGTAGTCATTGTTAAACATGTTGAATGATAAAAGTATATAAAAGCTTGTAGTTGTTTTAACAAGGAAACACAGATAAATATGTTTATTTTTGATATTATTTTGATGGTTTACCTGAGGTATATTTGAACTAAAGGTAAAATAATTAAGTGCTGAAAGAAAGAAATTCTGTTTAATGGCTGAAAGAAATTTAATCTATGCAGTTTTACACTGTTCACACTTAGAAATATGGTAATGGTGATTTGTGTACATATGTCTATTGTGTGACTGAAAATGATGTTATACAGAGAAAAGACAGTAAAAATGAATTCATTTTAAATATTGATTGAGAATGCTGAGTGAAGCTGCTCTGAACAGACGTACTGTCGTCTTCCTCATGTTTTCTCCTGTTTACACAGGAACTTCATTAGTTTATTTGTCTTCAGTCTGAGACCTGGAACACATGACAGAACTTTACACAATAAAACATGTAATTCTTAAATAGACTTTTTATATTTTGTTTAGATAAAATCTAAGTTTAGTTTTTTAATTCTTAAACATGACAACAGTATAATGTACATTATAGTAAATTATTTTCCTTTTTAAAAAGCTGCATTTATTACACTTTGACATAATTCAATGAATGTTATTGTTTTTTTTTTTTTATTTTCAAGAAGTGATTACATTAATATCTTCTGTTATTATTTTTATTTTATTTTTTACTGTCGGCAAACTGGACATTTCAAAAGGCCAAACCAAGAGCAAATAAAGATACTTGATGGTAGACTACATTAACTGCCACTTTTAATCTTAAAGTACATATTAATACAAGAGCACATCTTAAACAAATATATAACAATTATAATGTAGTTGATAATGGAAAATTAAAAACACATTTTCCTGATATGTTACAGTGAGAAAAACACAGTTGGAGGATGTGGGAACCTCTCACTTGCACAGGTATAATAATCTTATTATTATCCTGCTGTGTGAGTGTGTGTGAAACAGGCTTTGTGTTGGTGGATTCTGAAGAGAATTCTTCTTCTTCTAATCATCAAATAATCATCTTACAGAACATTCTAAGAACTGTTTACAATCTATTAGAAAAACCTTTTTACTGTGTTTTTCTTTCTAAAAGATATTTGTGTTCTTTGTGGTTATCATGACCTCTGACCTTTGTGATAATCTAAGACAAAAATCACTCACTCTCTTCCTGTAAATGCATTTTAATTCTAAAACTTACAGTTGAATGAATTATTCCTCCTGTACAAAGTAAACACACAAAAATAAATAATACAATAAACAATATTACAATAAACTAAAGATGTGATGCAGATAGCTTCCCTCCAGAAAAAAACTATTACATATATTATTGCATACACATAATTTTGGTGTTTGAAAGGGAGTGGGTGGAAGTATAAACGTATTAGTCCCACCCCTTTTCCTACATTACAGTAACAAATCAATGTTCAGCATCCTGTTATCAGATCATTGCTGCTGTTAAGAAATGTATTGTCTCATCTTTAGGATTTTGATTAAATGCACGATTTAAATGACCTGATATTTGTACACTTTCAGTGATGATTCAAAGGAAGAAAATCACAATGAAAAAAAACAATGAGCAATGGAACCAATGTGTCACATTTATTTAATTTTAAACACTGAACAACAAACTTTGGTAACAATAAACAGTCTAACATACCAACAGGCAGCAGCAACATAAATCAAACATTAAACTATGGACACAAACAAAAGACAACTAAACACTATTCAACAATAACAACTTCCTGAACTGTTGGTGTCCATTTTCCAGCTGACAGCAGGTTTATGTTGGAATCCTGTGCAGCCTGATCTCTGGGTTCTTCAGTCCAACACTGGAACCAGAAGGTGTCGTCACCATCCGTGTGTCGCTGGGATATGAAGATGATTCCTGCTCCATGTCTCCATCCACACAGAGATGTGAGTGGAGAACAGATGAAGTGCTGAAGGTCTTCCCACACTCATCACATCTGAAAACATTCTTCTCATGAACTCGTTGGTGGTGATTAAGTTGAGATTTCCTCTTGTAAGATTTTCCACATGTGTCACATTTATGAGGTCTTTCTGATGAGTGGCTGGTTTGGTGACGTTTTAACTGGTAATATGTTGTAAAAACTTTGTCACACTGGTCACAGGGACACACTTCATGTCCAGTGTGAGATCTCAGGTGTTCATTGAGAGATTGTTTGTGTTGATATATTTTCCCACAGTGATCACAGCGATACAACTCTGTTCTGGAGTGAGTCTGCATGTGCAGAGTTAAATGTGATCTTAGTGTAAAAGCCTTTCCACACTGTTCACATCTGTGAGCTTTGATTCCACGGTGAATGAGGACATGTTGACTGAGGTGTACAGATTGATTAAAAGTCTTTCCACATTCATCACACGTGTGAGGTTTCTCTCCACTGTGAACAAGCTGATGGCGTTTCAGGTCATTCTTCCGAGCAAAAGCTTTTCCACACTTGTCACAGATGAATGTTTTTTCTCCAGAATGGATTCTTTGATGTATAGTGAGGTGTGATTTCCAGGTAAAGTTCTTCCCACACTGGTCACATGTATGTTTAGCTTTAACTCCAGCTTGGCTCTGCTGTTGAACTCTTTGCTCTGAAGTTTTTCTCTTAGATTTGTTTCTTTGTTGTGGCTGAGCTTCATGGTTCTGAGAGCGTTGAGGTGTCACTTTGTTCTGGCTTCCAGAGTCCTGTAGAACAGTTAGAGATTAAACACAGCGAAGGAACCAAACAAACATTTGTTTCTAAATGTGTTCCTAGAAAGAACAGTGGCTGTTAAAGATGGATCAGACATAGCATTAGGCTTCAGTAGGAGATCAACTTCAATAGAACATCCACATGGATGTCAGGAACCAAAGTTTACCAGCAGAACATTGACCAAAGCATCACTGCCTCCACAGCTCAGTGGCAGG
This sequence comes from Gouania willdenowi, assembly GCF_900634775.1. NCBI lineage: Eukaryota > Metazoa > Chordata > Actinopteri > Blenniiformes > Gobiesocidae > Gouania > Gouania willdenowi. The sequence continues at coordinate 119,469 of NW_021145173.1, forward strand.
ATGGACATTAGCACTTGTCTCTGATCAAATGAAGCTTATTTACATCTTATTAAATAATCAGGAGAAAATATGAGGAGAAGCTAAACTTCAATCCACTCATTTCTCACCATGTTTGCTGTCACGGCTGAGTGGTTCCACAATCCTCCATTCACCTGTAACATCAGCATAGAATCAGCTCCACCTGAAGGATGGAAGAGACAGAATGAACATGAAGGATCTAGAAATATTCATCCATCCTTTGCAGTGTCATCACTTTGAAATTGACTAAAATGATCAGTTTGTTCAGAGATCACATGATGTGGAGGAAAATATTTAGATTTTGTGGCTGAATAATTTAAATTCCCATTGATTTGTAAATGAAGGTCTTCAGAGGAAACAGTTTGACTTTGAGGTTTGACTTTGTTCTTACAGGATTAATGAACAACTTGTAATGAGCTCATGATTGGCTAATTATGGTCCTATATCTGTGTTAATAGAATCATAGACAGAATGACAGAATCTACCAATAAAAATAAAATCCACTGTTTAATGCAGAAAGTGACATAATGTGAATGAATAAAGCTTTTATGACAAAGTCGTTCTAAGATCTTTACATTATCATCTCATTCACACAAGATTATTACTAAATATGTAAATAAGTTTAGAATAAAACAAGCAGTATTTACTCACAGGTTTTGAGAAAAATCACAAAATTAGTCATTAAAGTTGACATTATTATTATTAGAAACTTTGGTCCCAAACGTTGCTCACTGATGACATCTGCTGGTCAACGTTAATCTATATTATTAAAGCTACTTTAGTCGTTTCTGACGGTGCACAAGGAGATTCTGTAGAATGGTGAAGATTCTGCAGCTTTCATCTTTGCTTGAGTTGCTATGACAACCTGTCATCATTGAGCTTTCATCTTAGCGTGAGTTGCTATGACAACCTGTCAACATTAAGCTTACATTTTAGCCTGAGTTGCCATGACAACTTCTCAACATTGAGCTTCTATTTTATCCTGAGTTGCCAGACAACCTGTCAACATTGATCTGTTTGAAGCTGCTTTTTGTGATTAAATGTGTGTCATAATATCATAGGAATACCTGACAAGTGTGTGTGTGTGTGTGTGTCTGAGTTTGTGTGTGTGAGTTTGTGCAGTGAGCGAGCAAAGTGGGAGAGGTGCTCTGAAACAACCGTAAATATGAAACTCATAACTTCAATACTTACGACCTAAACTCTGTGTGTGTGTGTGTCTTAATTGTTCTTTATCCTGTCACACATGGTCCTGGGGAGCTCCTGTCCTGCATGTCTCAGGTGTTTCACTGAATCTAACCAAGTGTGATAACGAGCTGTGTTTTTCAGTGAACAAACATGTGATTGTATCTGACCTGAGGGTCACATGATCAACATTTAGAATAATGACCAATCAGAGCATTGACAGGAAACAACAAAAGATTTGTTTCCTAATGTTTTCCTTTTGTGATGTTTTGTGTATTTAAAGGCATTTTGTTGCTTTTTTAAATATTTCTGTGTATATTTGTAGCTGCCTTGTGAGTTTTTGGAGTAATTGTTTGTATTTTTGTCATCCTGTTGTGTATTTTTACCAGTTTGCTTTGTGTATTTTTTGTCATTTTATGTATTTTTGGCACATTTTGATGTATTGTGATGTGTCATCACTGTGGAATGTTGATCATGGTTCATAGGAACCTGTAGTTGTCAGCCCTCTGTGATTAATAAAGTATACATTAGTTATTATTGCCAACTTTTTGTGTATTTTTACTGTTTTGTGTACTTTTCTGTCTTTTTCTGTTAAAGGCATTTTATTTTTGTTTTTCATTTATTTATGTGAATATTTTTAACAGTCTTGTGTGTTTTTGGAATATTTTTCTTCTCTCTTTGTGTATTTTTACTGTTTTGTGTACTTTTCTGTCATTTCGTGTGTTTTTGGTGGCTTTTTGTCTATCTCCTTTTATATTTTGTGTTTTTTTTGTAGTTTAATGTCATTTTGTAACTTTTTCTCACATCTTTTGTAGTAGTTTTCTCTGTTTTTCTTATATTCCTGTGTATATGTGTAACTGTGCGTAGTTTTGTGTATTTTTGTTGTCCTTTTACTGTTTTTTGTGTATTTTTCTGTGGTTTTGTGTACTTATTGGATGGCTGCAGTGACCCCTGGGCCTCTTGATCTAAAACATGCAGGACAGAGGCTCTCTAGGGCTGATTTGGAGGAGTGTAACACATACACATTGTGTAACAACGTAACACACTGAGCCCTAATGGTCACATGACACCAGAACAGGATCAATGTTTGACTTTAATCTGTGTTTTTCTTCTTGTTTTCTGACAGTTCTCCATGATTGGTTCTCACTCCACCAGCACAAATGATCCTCCATCTTCTTCCTCCTCCTCTTCCTCCTCCATCATCCCTCCTTCCTCCTCCTCCTCCTCCATCATGTCTCCATCCTCTGAGGTGAAGGTGTTGGACCCGCCCCCACCTCAGAGTTCTTCCTCTCTGAGTAGATCACAGTTTGTGGAGCGTGTGCGTCACAGTAACCAGGCGTGCCAGCAGGGGGACTTTTCATTGGCTATCCAGCTCTACAGTGAGGCGCTGACCTTTCACCCCCACAACTACATCCTGTACAGCAACCGCTCAGCAGCCTACATCAGAGTGGGCCGCTATAGCCCCGCCCACAACGACGCCATCAAAGCTCAACTCATCAACCCCAAGTGGCCATAGGTAGGAGCTAATTTAATTTAATTTAATTTAATATATATCTGTGGTTGAGTCCACTACCACGTCCTATCAGGGGATCATTTGTTATTAGTGATTAATGCTGATTAATGGTGGTTTATGGTGATTAATGCTGATTAATGGTGGTTTATGGTGATTAATGCTGATTAATGATGGTTTATGGTGATTAATGCTGATTAATGATGGTTTATGGTGATTAATGCTGATTAATGATGGTTTATGGTGATTAATGCTGAATAATGGTGGTTTATGGTGATAAATTGTGGTTTATGGTGATTAATGGTGGTTTATGGTGATTAATAGTGGTTTATGGTGATTAATGGTGACTTATGGTGGTTTATGGTGATTAATGCTGATTAATGGTGGTTTATGGTGATTAATGGTGACTCTCACTATTAACTCTCACTAACTCTCATCCAGTCAGTGTGCTGTTAAACTTCAGAGCTCCAGATATTTGTTGTGAAACTCAGAGCTTTGACATCTTTTATATTTTCTAATGTGTGTTTACACTATTTACCATGATACTCAGGTAGCGCTGACTGTCTCACACGGTGAAGGAACAACATGAGATCCAGACTGAACATCAGAGGTGAGGCCACGTCAGAGCTCAGCACTCACACCTCTGTACATCAGTGTTACACTGTGTGTGTGTGTGTGTGTGTGTGTGTGTGTGTGTGTGTGTGTGTGTGTGTGTGTGTGTGTGTGTGTGTGTGTGTTTTCAAGGACCAGGAAGAAGCACACATCTGGATCCGGACTCAGCTGTCTGTCCTTTAGAAGTGACTATTCCATGGACAAAGTCATTAACTTCAAAGGAGGTCCATCTACTGACCCACAGTGAGTCCACATAAAGAAGGTTGCTGGTTGTCTTCCTGATGGTCCAGGGGCCTCATTTATTGATCCGTTCATAGAACTGGTTCTAAATACGTTCAGACCAATGAAATGTAGAATGTGCACCAGTACAAAAAGAATCAGTATTTATGAAGCGTGTGGACAGAGGTCGTACACACAGCAGTGTTGATTAATCCCACCTGTTCTAAAGCTAGCACACGTTCAGGCTCATTTACATTAAGACACGCCTCCAATTGACCATATTTGGTAGCAGCAATCCCTTTAACCCTCCTATTATTCTTAGGGTCAATTTGACCCCATTCACTGTTTATCACTGAAAAATAATAGACTTTATTTGAAGATTATAGGAGGTTCAGAATGTGTGAACAGACTTTTTCCAGTGGATTCTGACCAAAGCTATAAATGAAATCAAGGATCAACTAACAAACAAACATCCCGAACAACGACTCAGTACGTAACCGTATCCCTCTATGACCCATAGAGATGTTGTAATAAATCATCAGAGGTTGATCAATCATTTCTAATCATTGTAACACTCACCAATGGAGGCTCTGATGGTGGTTTATGGTGGTTTATGGTGATTAATGGTGACTGATGGTGGTTTATGGTGATTAATGCTCATTAATGGTGGTTTATGGTGATTGATGGTGACTGATGGTGGTTTATGGTGATTAATGATGGTTTATGGTGGTTAATGGTGGTTTATGGTGATTAATAGTGGTTTATGGTGATTAATGGTGACTGATGGTGGTTTATGGTGATTAATGGTGATTAATGGTGGTTTATGGTGATTAATGGTGGTTTATGGTGATTAATGCTGATTAATGGTGGTTTATGGTGATTAATGGTGACTGATGGTGGTTTATGGTGATTAATGCTGATTAATGGTGGTTTATGGTGACTGATGGTGGTTTATGGTGATTAATGATGGTTTATGGTGATTTATGGTGATTAATGCTGATTAATGGTGGTTTATGGTGATTAATGGTGGTTTATGGTGATTAATGGTGACTGATGGTGGTTTATGGTGATTAATGCTGATTAATGGTGGTTTATGGTGACTGATGGTGGTTTATGGTGATTAATGGTGGTTTATGGTGATTAATGGTGACTGATGGTGGTTTATGGTGATTAATGCTGATTAATGGTTGTTTATGGTGATTAATGCTGATTAATGGTGGTTTATGGTGATTAATGCTGATTAATGGTGGTTTATGGTGATTGATGGTGACTGATGGTGGTTTATGGTGATTAATGGTGGTTTATGGTGATTAATGGTGACTGATGGTGGTTTATGGTGGTTTATGATGATTAATGCTGATTAATGGTGGTTTATGGTGACTGATGGTGGTTTATGGTGGTTTATGGTGATTGATGGTGACTGATGGTGGTTTATGGTGGTTTATGGTGATTAATGGTGGTTTATGGTGATTAATGGTGACTGATGGTGGTTTATGGTGATTAATGGTGGTTTATGGTGATTAATGGTGACTGATGGTGGTTTATGGTGATTAATGGTGACTGATGGTGGTTTATGGTGGTTTATGGTGACTGATGGTGGTTTATGGTGATTAATGGTGACTGATGGTGGTTTATGGTGATTAATACTGATTAATGGTGGTTTATGGTGATTAATGCTTATTAATGGTGGTTTATGGTGATTAATGTTGACTGATGGTGGTTAATGGTGATTAATGGTGGTTTATGGTGGTTTATGGTGATTAATGGTGGTTTATGGTGATTAATGGTGATTGATGGTGGTTTATGGTGATTAATGGTGACTGATGGTGGTTTATGGTGATTAATGGTGATTTATGGTGATTAATGGTGACTGATGGTGGTTTATGGTGATTAATGCTGATTAATGGTGGTTTATGGTGATTAATGGTGACTGATGGTGGTATATAGTAGTTAACGGTGTGTAACTATTTTAGATCAGGTGGCTCCTGTTAAATCCAATCTATCTATCTGCCCATGCATTAATGAAGACATCCTAATTCTTAAAAAACTGTTGAAAGACTGAATGCTCACATATCTCCTGTTCTAAAAGAACTCCATTGGCTGCCAGTGTCTTATATGATACATTTTTAAATTCTGGTTCGAGTGTTCAGAGCCTTGCAGGGTCAGGCTCCTTCTTACATCAGTGATCTGATCCAGCCTTAACCCCTGCTCAGGCTCTGAGGTCTGTGGATCAGTATCTGCTGATGGTTCCTTGCACTGGATTTCAGACCAGAGGAGCAGTGACGTGCCGTCAGGGTAGGCAAGATAGGCAGTGCCTACCCAAGGGTGAATTGAAATTTTGATTATTTTATTATAAGTTTTTTTTTTTTTTTAATTATAAATTATTTATTTTTTCATTTCAAATAGCCTACAGTACCTATAAGTTTGAAAGTGTCCGCATTTTGTGCGTTTCATAGCCCAAATTATTAAACAGCGCTGTTTCCTGGAACAGCTGCAGTCTTTTTTTTTTTGCTTCGCTGTAAGGCAGAGGGAGGCCACGCCCCCTCCCAAAGGCCTGTCGCTCTTCTACCTCCGTTCTCATTGCGTGAGTTTACGCGTTTGTGCATGCGCAGTCAGGTCCCCAATATGACATCCATTTACACATAACGGCAGCGTAGAGAGGTGCCTTTGCACGTAACCGCGCTATGCTAAATGCTATACGTATGTTCACAGCACATTAGTGAATAGATGACACGTGACTGCTGCTGCTACGTTCTCTAGCTAGTGGGCGGGTGACAGCGCTAGAGATGATAGAGAAACTTTGTTTTGAGGAAAAACAACAGCTTTTAAAAGATGGAGACCAACACCTGAGTTACCAGAGCTTCAGCTAAGGTAAAGTCAGAACATTGTTGGTATTTTCCACAGTGAATGGTACAAAAGGAAGGATTGACTTTGTGGATGCTCCTCACTGAGGATGTTCTGAGTTGTCTTTTTCTCTGTTTCTGTGTTCCCAACACAAACAACAGATGTGCTGTCGTATCATGAGATATATCTTGTTGGAGAGTATGGAGGCTATATTAAATAATTGTTTATGTTTCTTTAATGGTTTTTATGATGTTGATTTTGTTAGATGGCTAAATGCTTGTTCATGTGGATCTTATTGGGTTTTTTCTTTCTTATTATGAATTTTATATTTTGATAAGCGCATTGAGATGACTTTGTTGGAAATTGCTTTATACAAATAAAATTGATTTGAATTGAATTAACACTTGACAGCAGAAACAAATGAAATTGTCATTGGTGGTTTTGATTTGCAACGTGCCTACCCAGCCCTAGTGGTCACGGCACGTCATTACACACGCCCCTTAAAATACGGAATCTGTCCTTATTTGGCCATTGAATGGGGCGTCCCGTACTGAGCCAAAACGGAACACTGTTTGTTCTGTATTTGCATAAGTCATCTCCGTCAGACCGTCACACACACACGCACACACACAAACCTACTAAATCTGAGAATAATGATCAAAATAAAACACAGGAAATGCCAAGGCCAGCAACATTGTTGTGGCAGGGTCTACATAGGACCACCTCTATCTGTGGTGTGACCTGTGTACCTGGCTGTGTGTGTGGTGCTTTCAAGGACTGTTGGAGAAAGACATACGACACACTGGAGCTGTACAAACCCTAAACATGTCCAACTTTAGAGAGTTTTGAGTGTCAAACTGTGGAGTGTTTGACGTCAAACAGCTTCAGGAAAACAACGCTGTAGATATGAACAATCATCTATCATCATCTCCTGAGGCTGATACAGTAGATACATCGTGGTTGGATTGATTCAATGGACTACTTGGATTTGATTTAATGTTTAGGATGTGGAGATTTTAAAGTCAAATGAAATACAATAAATTTAATTTATTATTATAGTAGTAATATATACATATATTCCCTAGGTTGAAAACATTTGTAGATATTTCTATATATTGTAGTGGTTCCCAAACTGAGGTATATGTAACCCTAGAGGGACTTGAACACCTTTCAGGAGGTACACAGATATTATCACAGTATCACAGATTTATTTATTTTTTTTTACATGTGCACAGTCTTTTTTCTCATCCATCAATAATAATTTGAGGTACAAGTAATGAAAATACACCAAAAGGTGTAATTCAAATTTCAAAACAAGAAAAACTTCAGAAATAAATGAATAAAAAGGCCTAAATTCAATGTTAATGTTAGACGAGACACAGGAAAGAGTTTAGACGAGCCTGCAGACACTAACAATGTATAACAATGTAAAATATAGGAAAGTACAGCTGTAGTAGGTGAAGTTGAGTACATAGTGGCATAGTTTATCACACTAGTGGATGCAGTAATAAAAATCACCACTAGATGTCTCAGCCTGTAAAATGCCTTTTTGTACATAGTTTGCATACTATTGTTGTATAGCTTTTGTATATTGTTTTTGCATATTATAAATGTAGCTTATGTATAGATTTTTTTGTTGCAAACAATGTGGTTATTAAAATTTGATGTTATATTATGTACCTATAATATTGTAATGCTATTATTTATTCACTGGATTTGTTGTGTTATACATTAAAGACAATAATAAAAACAGATCTATTTCATTTTTTTGGTTAGGTATATTTCATTTGGGGGAGAGGGGGGGACGCCAAAGAAAATCTCACCTTGGGCTCCACATTGGGTAGAGCCGACTCTGCACATACTACTATTTAAACTGGACTTCTAACTGGTTAACATTTTTTTCCTGTTCTACTGCATTATCATTGTTATTGTGAGGCTAATGCTAATGCTAATTGTAAGGCTTTCAGGGACAGACAGAGCTGAGACTTTCAACATGGCTGCTGCTTGGTTCAAGGATGTGCAACATCAGATTTGTTTGGACTGCAATGACACCATTCATAAATTATTTCTTAAATAGAGCTTAGATTAACATCTTAGATTAAGCAGATTAACTAAATGTTAAGAATATTGTAGATGATGTCACAGGTTTTCTCAAATAAAGCAAGTTGCTTTACTGATGATGATGTCATAGCTTCTCTCAGAGTCCCAAGCCCAGATAAAAGAGGATGGTTGGACGTTTTCGCTAGCAATTCCACCCCACATAACAAACTTTTAATTAAATCTGATATTTTAACAATTAACAATACATGACTAAATGTATTTATGTAATGTGGGTCTAAAGCATCAAAGTCATGAAATAATTAGATAACAAACAGTGAGGTCTTTGACCTGCGTTTTGTGCGATAACACGTGTTATAAATTGGTGCTATACAAATAAAAATTGATTGATTAGTGAAGTTATTTTTAGATTTAATGGCTTCTTTCAATGGCAAAATGAAGAAAATAAAAATCAAGAATCAAGAGAAGAAAGTTCATTTTTAGTTCTAACTTTGTCTCTCTCTCTCTGCAGATGTATGCTAGCCTATATTACAGTGCTAAATATATACATACATCTTATGGCCACTGCACTTGTTAATGTTAATGATAGGTTCATGCTAATGGTAAGTTCTTATTAGCTAATGTTAATGCTAGGTAAATGCTATTGATAGGTTAAAGCTAATGCTAGGTTGATGCTATTGTTAGGCTAATGTTAATGCTTGGCTAACGCTAATGTTAGCCCAATGCTAGGCTATTTCTAATGCTATGGTCCTTGAGCCTTGGCTCCTTGGGGCTTTCTCGGTGTGTGTGTGGGGGTAGTGGCTGCTTCTGGACCTAAGATCTCTAAGGCGTCAGGAGGGGCTGCTCGCTCATGAGGGGGGTGGCCTGGAGCTTGGCTCCCGTTGTTGCTGCCGGCCTGGCTGCACCTTCGAGCCCAGGGCGGAGCCTGGGTTCGCAGAAGCAGTTCTTCCAAAAACATTGGTCATGGATGCACTGGCCTAGGGCCGTGGGATAAACTCGTACTGGGTTTAATCTTAGACACGTTGGTCCCAAATACCTGTTGTAGGTAAAACCACTCACTCCGAAGCTGGGTGCTGTGTCACCACCTTACATTTCTCAACACTTGTCATCAGACTGGCTGAACCAATTACACAACACAAGAAACACAATATGCACAACTATAGCGTCACATTTCACTCTCAACTTAATTTTCCTACCCTAATCCCTCTTCCCTGTTCCCTTCCCCCTCACCTATGTGTAACACTGCCCTCTCTTTTTATATCCTCCCTTAGATAAAGTATTTCTTACCCTTCCTTAGAGAGGGCTCATAAGGGTCACAATTATAAATAAAAATAAATTAATCTATCTATAAAAGCAAAAAAGGTCTGTGTGTGTGAGCGCGTGTGTGTGTGGAGCGAATATCCCCCCTTAGTCAACCTGTTCCAAGTACCCCAAGTATGTACATTCGTTATTTTGGAGTAATTTGGTGTTGCAAAATGTTCAAAACGTTTATTTTAAGATTACGAACCTCTCAGTAATGAGCGCGATATTGAGCGCGCTACTTCCGGTTCCAGGTTCATAACGTCACTGTGTCGCAGCTTGTTTGGGTTCAAAGAAGAAAAAAAAAAGTTAAATATTAACAACGTTTTTCTACCGCTAAAAGTCATTTAAGTTAATATTTCATGGTTATGAATATTATTCTCGTGATTCCAAACTTCCTTTAAATCGCGGGTCACGGACGTCACTTCCTCTTCCGTCTCCATGACTGTGGGCGGCGGCTTTGCTGACGGCCGTTAGCCAATCATATCACAAACATTTTGCTTCTTCAGACCGAGGAATGTAACGTTTTTGTGAGCGGAAGGGTCCACAACATGGCTCCACTATGATTATTGTTTGTTCTGTGCAAGGGTGAGGGTTTCTTCTTTTATTATTCTATGTGTTAAGATGCTAGCAGCTACAATGTAAACACACACACACGGCTGATGCACGTGCGTGCACTACAGCAGGATATACATGCTGAACTTGCGACTTTGGTGTTGCAAAACGGTTATTTTTTGGTGGTACTTCCTTGTGTCTTTTTTTTTTTTTTTTTATTTCTCACCAACTTGTGACGGATTACATGCATGACGTGCGTGTGTGAGAGATAACGCACGGAGATGGAGGTAGACAGGGACATACACCACACACACACATACACACACACACACACACACAAACACAGTATTTATAATAAAAATATACTAAATGAGTAAAAGAAAACAAAAAACTAAACAATATTCATACAAAAAGTACACAAAACAAGAACAGAAATGCACAAAAATATACAAAAAGGCTCCAAAAGCACACAAAATGATGCAAAACAACATACATTACAGAAAAATACACCAAACAACAACAAATATGAAAATGACTCAAAATACACAAAAATAAATATTTATACACAAAATGACAACAGAAATGCATAAAACTACACCAAAAAAGATACAAAAATACAAAAAATGTACCGGGCACGGCAACAAAAAACTATAATTACAGAAAAAATGTGCAAAAAGACAGATACAAAAATACACATACATTACACAAAAAAAAAAAAAATATATATATATATATATATATATATTTTATATATATATATATATAAAAATTTGTGAAAAAAACAAACACATTTATCAAGTTCATGTCCCATAGAATTAAACCAGGTAAATCTCACTCACACTATTTTACTTTGCACCTGCAAATAAACCCCTTTATAACACTACAGAGTACAGAGTATGTACACTTATTTGTACATTCAACCTTCAAAGCACATACTCATTTGTCCATAATTGACAACTCTACTTAAGCTCCTCCCACTATGTGAATGCATACGTGCGACGGGCACTGCACTAGTTCATTTATTTGCGATTTTAAAAAAAAGACCATTGACAGCATGTGCAGATAAGGCAAAAAAAGAGCAACTGTTCCAGGAATGTCTGGCTCACAAACCATAGCCTTCAAACATTATGGCCCACAGCAAGATGTAGTTGAATAGCCCTGCACTACATACTACACACCAGTGTGCTGTCTACTCACACACTCAATAAGGCTAACTGAGTTATGTTAATATATATTTAATTATGACTTTTTTTTATTTTTATTTCAAAGCATTGTTTTCCTTTCTTTCTATCTCTTCTTATTGTCAGTTACACTTTACACTTTTTCACATTTTTGCACAACATCATATTTCCAACTCCACACAGGTGTCTTTTTTTTATTGTCAATGATTATAAATGTTCCTCATTGTGGGATTAATTATTTTATAGCTTATAGTCTGTACTGTACAGACTTTATTGAGTTTAAAGCCCCCTCCACCAAAAAAAAAAAAAACTAATGTTTTTACTGGTGGTTTATACTGAGATAAATGAAACTGTTTTGAAATGTTTAATCATATTGTGTTATTCTGTTCATCTGTACATTTCACTGCAAGTCAATACATTAATGAACAGCTGTGTGATGTGGTGTTTTCCCAGAAATGAGGACACAAGCACTTTTATTTCACAGTTATAGTTTTTATTTCATAAATCTATAAAAGTAACATTGTAAACAACAGGTAAAGTGTGATCTAATAATATTTGATAGTCTACTGCTTCACTTCATTGTTTCTAATAAGCAATTGCCGCCTAATTTGAACTGACTTAACACTTTGTGTTTTATTCACATATGAAACGTGTTTGTTTCATCATTTCTATCATTTGTTGAACTCGACAGAAATCAACTTGCTGTGCATGTGATTGATGCACATTTATCTCCACATCAGCAACTTCTGATTGTTCTTCAGATCAGTTTTACACAAAAATATCAATAAGTAATTTTTTTCAGGTTAGTTCACTCCACCATGCTTTCATAGTCATGACAAATCTCCAAACATAAACAAAATAAGTAAATTGTTATAAGATTTACAGTATGTTGGCCTCACTGGAGCCAGACTTCAGGATCTGAAGAGAAAAAACACATTTCACACATTTCCTGAACCAGGGATACAGAAACACATAGATCACAGGGTTAAGCAGAGAGTTGAAGTAAAACAAACAAATAACAAAAATGTAAGATGATGGATTTTTCTCTTCAAACCCTGTTGTAAGTGAAACAATTTAAAATTGAGTTAAACACAATAGAAACACAACAACCACTACACCCAGAGCTCTAGCAGCTTTCAGCTCTGACCTGTTAACCTTCAGTGAACTCTGAATTGTTACCACTGTAACATGAGAGCGCATGGCCTGGGCCTGAGACACAGCCACTATAAACACTCTCACATACAGGACCACTATGATGCTGAATGGAATGAAGAAAGAGAAAATTAGATCAATAACTCCACCATGAATGTTTGTGTGATTAATGCACATTAGTTTCATCTGAAACAATAACATTCCACTGTAAAACATCCCCAAGTTGGTTTTAACTTTAATAATGATAAACAGTTTTGACTTCATAATATCAAATACAATGTGTGAAATCATTTTCTAGAAACATCAGCAGGTGTTTTCTTTTCATTCATGGCTAAAGTAAACAGAACTCTAAAAACATTCATCACATATCACCACAGTTTTACAGTGACTGTATTAAATCCCAGCAGCACATTGTCACTGACTTTTCCTCTTTACAGTATGTTGGCCTCACTGGAGCCAGACTTCAGGATCTGAAGAGAAAAAACACATTTCACACATTTCCTGAACCAGGGATACATAAACACATAGATCACAGGGTTAAGCAGAGAGTTGAACAAAACCAGACCTGTAACAAAACTGTAAGATGATACACTTTTCAGTCCAAACGTTGTTGTTAGTACAGCAAGGTAAAGTGGAGTTAAACACATTAGAAACACAACAACCACTACACCTAGAGCTCTAGCAGCTTTCAGCTCTGACCTGTTAACCTTCAGTGAACTCTGAAGTGTCACCACTGTAACATGAGAGCGCATGGCCTGGGCCTGAGACACAGCCACTATAAACACTCTCACATACAGGACCACTATGATGCTGATTGGAATGAAGAAACTGAGAACAACATTCATAATTTTAGCAACAGGATGGACATAAATCATACATTCTCCAGCACAGGAATCAAACTGACCTGGATTTTCTATGTTATAAATTTGCCTCAGACAGTGAAAGACAGTAGAACCAGACCAACATAGAACAATGCATATCTTAGCTCTGTTTTTAGTGACTTTAGTTTGATAGTGCATTGGATCACAAACAGCCACATAACGATCAACTGATATCAACACAACAGTTCCTATTGAAGCAGAGGCGGCAACATAACCTAAAACAGTATTAAAAACACACCAGCCTGCACCTAAAAACCAGCATCCATCAATAAGAAATATCAGAAGAACCCAGACAAACCCAACAGAGAAATCTGACACAGCCAGAGAGAGGAGGAGGAAGTTGGTGGGAGTGTGCAGCTTCCTGGAGGAGTTAGAGAGAAACACACTGATATCATTATATGATACAACAATTATCATCAAAGCAGAAAACAGCAGGAGTCTAACAACATAACAAGTCATAAAACAACAGAACATGTCAATACCTGAAGTGTGAGATGGAGATGATGACCAGCAGGTTGAGAGTTAGAGTGAGCACAGAGATGGAGGACAGGATGATGTGAAGGAGCACAGACACTGAGTGAGAACGCACGATCCTCCTGCATGAAGAGTTTCCCAGGTGTGGATAGCAGAGCTCAGCTTCATCAGGTGTGCTCATAGTGAGGAGAAGAAGATGATGAGCTCTGCATCGTTCTGACTCAGCCTCTCTGATGAACAACTGATATATTATTCCTGCTCCAACACAGGGATGTGGAGGCTGGACCTGAGGACTGGACCTCCCTCAGAGACCGCCTGCTCTACACATTACGTAATGCTGAAATAACTTTATTTAAATTAGTTCCCTGTGGAAGCATCAGATACATCACTTTAACTGTGTTCTCCAAACATGTGGAGCAGACGTTCTACTCCAAAGTCCATTAAAATCCAAAGGTGTCAGAGTTCCTCTCCTTACCTTGAAGGCCAGCTAGCCTGAGTAGAGAAGTTATTTAGCTGTTTTTATCTGTGGTTGTATTATTTTTGTAGAATAGACCTCCTGATTGACAGATTATTATTCTGCTCCTACATTATGCAACACTAAACAATTCTGACCTTTTTCATTTATTACTGAATTCTATCAGCTTAGTAAACTCCACACTCAGCATTTATTAAAAACACTCACTGCTGAGATCTGATTCTTATTCTCATACATTGATAATCTTTTCATAGGAGTGCTGTAGACATATTTGTAGAATCTGTGAAGCTTAACACCTGTGATTAATTTATTGTCACATTAATTTTAAACCTTTTTACTGGAATCATTAATTAGGGTCTGAAGTCTTGGAATGGAATGTAGGAACCCATTGTTTTTGCATTTATTATTACTAGGTCAGTGCCCGTAGGAAGTATGTATTACTATAGAAAAGTGGGAGGTTCAGTAGCTTTTTCATGGATGGTTAAATGAGGTTGTGTTTGAAGGTGGGACGTCAGGAACATTTAGGTTTGTTGTGAAATGTGTAGAGTGATAAATATTGTTTTCATGTATTTTGGCTTTGTGTAGGGAGTTGAACCCCATCTAATTCCATTCCAGTTTGTTGTCCTCGCAGATTCGGGTCTCCTCAGACCAGAACAGACTTGGTCCGGACTCGTTTAGTGTCATTAATCCACAACAGTCAGTTTAGATGCACACGGATTCTGTAAAGCATTTATGAAACAATTTATTAACGGTATCATTGCAGTCCAAACAAATATGACGTCGCACACCCTTGAACCAAGCAGCAGCCATGTTGAAACTCTCAGCTCAGTCTGATCTTTTTTTTTCTTGACTGCAAAAGAAAAAAAAAACTTCAGTTTAATATTGGCAAATGAAAATAGTGTTTTGTTGAGAGTTGATGAATTTGTCTGTTGTCATTGATGTCTAACTTCACCACTATTATCATCAGTAACTATCTAAACTGGTCATTATAGAAGCTGATCCACAGAGATATTTGAAGAACACACACACAGACCTTCTTCTTCTTCTGTGTTGTTTTATGGCGGTTGGCAACCAAGGCAATGAACATTACCGGCAATTATTAAATCCTAAACCCTATTCATTAACCCTTTTTGCACAAGGAATGTAATAAGCTGGTGTCACGGCAAATTTGCGGTTGACTTCATTTGGAGACATGATTTATGCTCTTGTTGAATGATGCTGTTCAGTCACAGCATGATGATTTTATAAAAAAGGATTTATTATAAACTAAATGAAAAAGAGTACAAAAAAGGTGTCCCATCCTGTTGGGAGGAAAGGAGGCCAGCCACAACTGACTGGGAAAGTTCCACAGCTTAAGCTTTTATACAGATAGAGAAAAAAGTTTCACCCTGGAGACGTTGGAGAATGATGAAGAGGTGGATGCATTGAGGAAGGCTGGCGCCACTGCTATCTGTCCTTGACAGTGTGTGTATCTGAATGTGAGTTTTAGGTTGGCCTTGGCTGGTTAAGATGGAGCTGTGTGTATGTAAAAGAATATGAGTTTTAGGTATGAGGCCTTCAGCAGAGACTGTGTGTTGCTGGCACTGTCTGTACTGTTAATTTAACATGACTCAGCTGTTCAAAAGTGCAAAGAGTAATGCAGTCATCGTGTATTAAAACATGACAAATTGTACACATGAACACACATTTGATGATATGACGATGAATATAATAATTGCCATAACACTGGTTATTAATATTAAACTGATGAACTCCCTCTCTCTTTAATTCCTCCATCTGAACACAGACCTTCTTCTTCTTCTTCTTCTTCTTCTTCTTCTTCTTGCTTTTAAGAGGTAAGGATTAATGACTATAATACATTGGGACATTGGAATATTAGGACATTAGAAGATTGGAACATAGGGATGACATTATCACTGTAGAGGTAGAATGATGACATCATCACTGAAGAGATAGGAACAATTTTCTTCTTCTGTGTAGTTTAACAGCAGTTGGCAACCAAGGAAAGGAGCATTACCGCCCACATAGGACCAATTTTCCAATTCTAATGTCATAACTGATGACATCACTGTAGAGCTAGGACTGATGTCACTGAAGATTGGAACATAGGGATGATCATCACTGTGGGCTGTAATGCTCCCTGCCTTGGTTGCCAATCGCCGTAACCCACAGAAGAAGAAGACATTGTCACTGTTGATTTGGGCGTCCAAACAAATCTGACGCTGCACACCCTTGAACCAAGCAGCAGCCATGTTTAAAGTCTCAGCTCTGTCCCTGAACCACAGAGATGGTTGAGCCACACACACACACACACAAACACACATTTTGCTGCAAAGTTGCAATGCTAATTTGTGTTAGTATGCCAACATTTCAAAATCCCTATAACTGTGAAACACAAATTTACTGCTTTGAAACATTTCCCATCATGCCTTGTGTTTTTGACTGCCGCCATTTACGGTCATGTTCCCTGTTAGCAATTATAGCAAGCCTTAATAGAAAAATGCATATAGCTCTCAAATACAGTGTTCAAACTGCTTCATGTTTGATACATATGATGACTGTCCATCCCTTAACAAGACTCAATGTGAAAATTACCCCTCATGCCTTGCGTTCTCAGATGGCGTTACTTTTATTGGCGTATGACGCTAACACCTCTAGGGGAAAGGTGATATGTTGAGATGACCTCAAAATACCGTTGGATGAATTTAGACAGATTTGAGCAGGTTGCTGATGAAGAAAAAACAAGCTGTGATCAGTGGGAGGGGCCTATTATGTCACCAGAAAATCATTTGCCATTTCCCCGCCATTACATTCTAAATGCTGTATCTTGGCTATTTTTCAATGGATTCGCATCAAATTCACTGAGAGTGATTTTTAACTGGTTTTCTCTTTTTACTGGGTTTTTAACTAATATTACTGTGTAAACAGGCCTTCAAATTGGTTTTCCTTGTTATACTGTTTTTTCCTGTCCTACTGCAATATCATTGCTATTGCTAGGCTAATGCTAGTTTATTGCTATGTCAATGCCAATTCAATTCAATTCAACTTTATTTATATAACGTAAATTACAACAAGGTCATCTCAAAGCGTCTAGAGCGGATCAAACAGGCCAATTCTAGAGTTATTGTTTCCGCCGGTCTAAGAGCGTTCCCATTCAAAGTCTAGAGTGATTAGGTAATGTATAAACACAAGCGCACTATTGACAGGAAGTGTGGGAGATGATATAGAGTGCACTGTTTTCCAGAACTTTATAGCATCGAATCCACATCTCCTTTAAGTGGGAGATTGTGGCCTTCCTGATCAACTGTGTACTTTTATTCCTGCATTGCCTGAAGGCAAGCCAGTCAACATGGGACTGAAAGGAAAAGGTTTTCCTCTAAAGGACATTTTTGTGATAGATAAATTCTGCCAGGTCATGGGAGAATCAGGGACTATAACAATTCTTGGTCCTACATTTTTTCAGGGGGCATGTTTGTTGATGATTAGGCTAAAAGTATTCTTGAAATATGACCAGGCACCATCTAAGGAGGAGAAATGATTGATTCACTGCTGCAATGTCTTGAAGAAATTACTGCATGTTAAAGTTCTTCAAAGAGCGCTTGGTCACAATTACTGATGGCTATTTGACTATGAAGCCAGAATGTGTACATACAATGACAAAAAGGTCACTCATTTGGCTGAAAACTCCAGGTTGATAGTTCGAAAAAGCATTCGTAAGAATTAAGTCATTTAATGTGGAGGATGAGGGGGATTTGGGGTTGGGTCTGGTAGGCTCAGATATAATGTGGGAGAGGTTTTAAGCCTTACATTGCTGCAATACTATGTCATTTGGATTGATCATGTCCCAGTTTAATTCACCCAGGAGAACAATTTCAGAAGAGACGTAAGGTGCTAGGAGTTGTATACTGGCCCACTTAAAGCACTGTATTTACATGTGGGAGAGAGTGAAGGTGAAAATGAACTGATTTAATGAACTACGCTGCTCTAACTGTAGGTGACAAATAGCGCTGGTGTTTGTGGATGAGGTGCTATTTGTTCTGAGGCCTTTTTTCCATACAAAGGTGGCATATTTACACAAGATTTATGAGTATTCCTTCATTTACATAAAGTCAAACAGTTTGTGTTTATATCATGGTTTACGTATGCTGTGTGAATTGCACAATGTTATTCTTTCTGTGGTTTCCTGTTGTAAACGCAGCACAATTCTTTTGAAGATCTGGCCATTGGTCATGTTGTGGTCTTGGTTCATTCTGGTCTCGGGCAAGTCTTGGTCTTGGATAATGTGGTCTTGAGTACAACACTACTGTAGGCATTGCACATTTAAGTTTACGTGGTATGATGGTTGTGGTCTTTCTCTTGATTTGATATCAGTTGCGGCAACTGGACTTGAAGTTTATTTTGGGGACATTTCACCTCTCATTTGAGAGGCTACTTTAGTTTAATTTAAAGCATCGTCACTTCATCTTTTAAAGAAAATGTTTCAATTATTATGCATGATGAAGGCTTCTTCTCTGGAATTCACAAGTTTGACAGACAAAGTCCAGGAGCTTCTAACCAATTTGGTCAAAGATGAGGTCCAGCATGGTTTTCCTGCTTCCTCCCCTTACATCATGGCCTCTCCAGGCCTTTAAAACAGGGCTGAAATGCAAAGAATGGGGTTAGTATACATGAAAATATATAAAAGTATAAAAATATATATATATTTATATATAAATATATAAAATATATAAAAGTATACATGAAAATGTAACATGAAAATACACTGATTTAATGAACTACGCTGCTCTAACTGCAAGTTGCAAATAGCGCTGGTGTTTGTGGACGAGGTGCTATTTGTTCTGAGGCCTTTTTCCATACATGGGTGGCACATTTACACAAGAGTTATGAGTGTTCCTTCATTCACATGAAGTCAAATAAGACCAGCGCAACTGGTGGCTGCGGCACAGTTTGTGTTTATATCATGGTTTACGTATGCTCTGTGAATTGCACAATGTCATTTTGTCTGTGGTTTCCTGTTGCAAACACAGCACAATCCTTTTGAAGATCTGGCCATTGGTCATGTTGTGGTCTTGGTTCATTCTGGTCTCTGGCAAGTCTTGGTCTTGGATAATGTGGTCTTGAGTACAACACTACTGTAGGTATTGCACATTTGAGTTTACGTGGTATGATGGTTGTGGTCTTTCTCTTGATTTGATATCTCAGTTGCAGCAACTGGACTTGATGTTTATTTTGGGGAAAATTCACCTCTCATCTTAGAGGCTTCTTTAGTTTAATTTAAAGCATCATCACTTCATCATCACTATGCATGATGAAGGCTTCTTCTCTGGAATTCACAGATTTGACAGATATTAAAGTCCAGGAGCTTCTGACCAATTTTGTCAAAGATGAGGTCCAGCATGGTTTACCCGCTCTTCTCCTTACACCATGGCCTCTCCAGGCCTTTAAAACAGGGCTGAAATGCAAAGAACAGGATTTTTATTCACCAACAAACTGGCTGACTCAAGGAATGTGTTAAATTCAGCTTCTGCGGTCAGATTCAGAATGTTCAGAGACAGAAAATTCCTACTTTTTCACACAAAATCCATCCTCTTGCATCATAATTTGAGAAGACGCTTTATTATCAGGAGAGCAACATGGTTACATGACTAAAGAATGTTGTTGCTCAGTGAAACACGTTGGTTGAATGGAGGGTTGGGTTTACCTTCATGTGTTTACTTTGTTTTTCTTCACACCTTTGATTGGACCAATCCCTGTGGGACTGAGGCTGAGTCAGCAGGTAATGATACAAGGTGTGGCCTCAGAGAATAACACACACACAGTGTAGTTCTCTATCACTATGATATCTGATGTAATGAATCTTCTCTCTACCTGTGAACAGCCCCCAGAGTCAAACCTCAAAGGTCAGGTACTGAAAGGTTACAGGTATAGTGTATATGTGAACATTAAATATTACATGTATCTTTGAGTCTGAGGTTTATCTTGTTTTCTAATCAGATGCTGTCACTGATAGAATTAATACAAATGTAGTTTAATACCAATAATTTCTTCCTAAATTCGTACCAAGTAAAAAATCCAAACTGGTGGTTCTTCATTTATTCTACTTCATGTTGGAGCTTAGTCTCACTGTGTCAAAACATCAAAACTTCTACCACTGGTTCTCGACTGGTGTGGCTTTGGAGCCCAAGAACCAGCCATGATCTGAAAATCATCAAGCAGGTAGCTTGACCCTCAATCTGTCATCAGCACCAGTTTTTAATCTGAAACAAACTGAATCAAACTAAAAGAGCAAACAGAGAAAGTAACATTTATCAGTATTAGAAACAAAGCATGTGACCCTCTGTAAACAGGTCTGTGAGCAACTGAAAGATCTCCATCCACAAGTTAAGTCCTGTCCAAAGATCCCATTTAAGAGAAACCACCATCATTACCTTTACTGGTCTTAGTGAACATGGACTCTATACTCTGACATTTCCCCCAAAGGAGAACATATGTTCAAAAAGTCTGATATTTGCAAGCAAAAAGAGACAAAAACAAATAGGCAGCACATCTCACAGTTTTGATTTACATTAAGGGTTCTCATTCATGAAAGGGGAATGTTCACTGCAGTACAGGTAGGTACCAACCCAATTATCACAGATCTGTTAAAAAAAATGGAAACTGCATATTTTATAAAGACGTGATGCAATAAATGCTGATTATTTGCAGCCAAAAACGGATCATTTACACATTTAAGATTATTAGGTATATGCTATGGGACCATTATTGTAGCAAAAGTATATGCAAATGTACTTTGATGTATAATCTGTAAATATTGGGCCGAGATTGGATGAGTTCTGCGACTTTTGCTACACTCTATTTGTAGAAAAGTCATGTGTGTGCAGCGATTAGTCAGGTTTAGTCAGGTTATTTACTTTAAAAGTCCTTTCAGAGCAGACAGGAGATAATTAAACATTTGCTGCTATTTTGTTCAGAAGAGTCGTAGTGCCTGTTGTGACACAGTTGGTGACCAGACTAAATGGTTGTTCCAGTTGCTCCAGTGGAGCCACCATGAACCACCAGCTCTGGTAGCTGATTGTGAATATTGGTAGCTGAAACAAAGTTGCTGGAGTTTGTATTTACTCACTGACTTCAGCCACCTGGTGCTACTGAGTGGACAAGAACCACCATTGTGTTGGGTCACAGAATTTATCACAACAACTGTCCGAAAAAGTCATAGTTTGTGGCGTTGTGATTGTGTGTCCATTGAAGGATATTTCTTGTTTCTTAATTTCTCTGCCTTTTCATTTATTAACTTACATTCTCCATTTTTAGCTGTTTTTTTTCCTTGTGCTGCTGCAGTGTTGTTGAAATACATAATACATAAAGGAAAAAACAGCTGTTCATCAGCCTGTTATTGATCAGCCCACCAAGAAAACTCCTGGTACTCACGATGGTCCATCCACCCCTGTGTGTACTTGTTACTGTTTGATCATTTTGCCTTTGGAAACTCACCAAGAAGATCTGTTTGTTTTACTATAAAAATATCAATATTTTCTTTCTTTCAGTTTATACACATACACACTCACCTCAACTCTATCGTGTGTTAGCAGCAACTAAGAGTTAATCCATTTATTAGTGTTTTCCTCATATTTTAGGAAAATCTTCTTAAAAAATGTGATTACAGATTCTGGTGTCCACATGGACCTAATGTTAAAAATATTATAAAATGACTCAGAAAGGTATATTTATTCAGTTGCCCTTGAGTTTTGGCTTTTGACGTAAAGAACATTTATTATTGGCTGCTGACAAAAGTTAACCTAATTTTCTCTTTTAAAAGTAAACAAAACATTTAAATTCTCTTCCAATTTTAAAGTTAAAAACAAGTATACGCTAAAACTTTTTTTTTTTATTAAAAAACATATAGATACAGTATATATTTAATATCTCAAACACAAACATAAAGGTACATTTACACCGAATGCGACTTCAGTGACTATAGTTGTTTAAGTCGCCCGTGATGAGTCTCTTGAACATAGTCACACTTTTTGCTCACTTCATTCCTTCATCTACCTCAGTGGGAGAAACTCATTGTTGATTGGAGATCATGACACAGCATCACTCAAAGTTGCTTAAAAAGTTCAACATTTTTAACTAGTTGCAACTTCCAATGACTTAATCTCGCGAGTCGCGTCACTTCAAGGGAGGTCGCTTGATGTTGCGTCATTCACATAGATTTTTTATATTATTTTTTTTAACTTTTATTTATTCAGGAAAAGTCCCATTGAGGTTAAAAACCTCTTTATTAAGGGAGTCCTAGAGAAGTTACACTCACAACATTCTGACAATTAAAATAATTTAAAAAAAACTAAAAACTGTTAAAAGCAATTAAAGTTTAAAATTTTGAATCTAATCTCGTCGCTAAAGTCGCGTTTGGTGTTATTTAAAGGGGTCATATCATGCTAAATCCACTTTTTTAGCCCTTAAATGCATTTTTGTTGTATATTTACAGTGTTTAGAAGTACATAAAAGTTAAAATTAGTCTCTTCAGGTGCTCCGTTGATATCTTTATATTCTGTTTTGGTCATATTTTTCAATCTGTTTCGATTTTTTGATTCTCTATTACGTTTTTTGAACAATAACGTCAGCGGAACTGCCAAATTAGTACATCAACTCCAGGTCCAACACTTCGAGCAATCCGCCATTTTTATTTCTTGCTTTTATTTTGTAGTCCAAGCTCCAGGATGCAGAAGTTACGAGAGGATAAGTCAAAATGTTGGGTTGTTGGATGTAGTAACCCACACGCTTCATTACACCGTCTCCCAGCATCAGAACCTTTTCAAAGTGTCTGGTTGAGTTTTATTTTTCACAGAAATGTACCCACATCTGTGGGTAAGGTCATTTTTGTGTGTGTGAAGCACTTCAAGGATGACTGCTTCATCAACCTCCGCCAGTATAAAGAAGGATTTACAGAAAGACTTTGTCTGATTGAGGGTTCAATTCCTCCTATCTTTGGAGACGACAAACAGAGCACTTCGGTAAGCTGTAAATAACGCTAAAAAATGATGATAAGATGTACCTGTCATTGTTTTGTTAGCATTAGCATTAGCAGTTGCACCGCCTTCATATGTTAGCGCTGTGTGCTCGTTTTAGATCCTTGATGATATGGCCTACGTGATTTAATTTAAGTCTAAAGTTTTCATTAGTCATTTCATTTTGCTGTTTTTGTCTCTATAAAAACTGTATTAAAATGCATTTCGTGATGTTAGCTTGGCGCTAGCGTTAGCTCGGTGCTTGTGTTAGCTCACTTGTTAGGGTTCTGCAGGTTCATCATCTTCATTTTCATCTCGCTCCACTGGGTCAGACTCTGGCTCAAACATGTAAAGCTGGATGGATAAGTCTTCTGTTGTTGACATTGTGTAAATAACGTGTGAATAAACTTTTTCTGCACCGCTACATAGCCATATCTCTTCTATCAAACTACAAAAATGGCCGAGCAGGGTGGAGTTGAACCTGGAGAGGGGGCGGGGTATGGAGTGTCTCATTTGCATTTAAAGAGACAGCACCAAAACAAGTTGCTCTCAGAAGAACATCAGAAAAGGGGTAGAAAGCATTGCAGTTCCGCTTTATATAGACCACAACTGTATGATTTACATGTAAAAAGGAAGGATTTAAAAGCCTGATATGTCTCCTTTAAAGTTTGATATATAAGAAGTGAGAAAATGGTTCTTGTGGTCTCTGAAATTTGCAGCAGGGGTGTTTTTGACCTCATTATAACGATATACTCTGGTGACAATTTTAGCGATTCATCAAAAACATTAAATTATCAAATAAATATATTTAAAAAATGTATTTGATGTCATTTGATATCAAAATGTTGACAATGAAGAGACACATCTTCAATAAAACAATTTCAGTCGCTTCTAAATCGATTTTGGCATCAGATGACAGAAAGTAACAAATTAATAGTTAAAAACATTTTGACTTCACAATAAATGTTGCTGTAAATTGTCCATGACATCATCAATATACACGACAGAGTATTGTTTAGGGTCTTAAAATGATACCAGTTCATTCCAAATTTGGGTTACTTTAATTTTTTTTTGATTTTGCCAAAAAATTAGGGAATAATGTTAGTACAGGGACTATATTCACGCAATAATTGTTGAGTCTTGTCAAAAATTTAAATTTTGGGGAATGGACTGGGATAAGTTTAAGACCTTAAATAATACTTTGCCGTGTATATTGACAATGTTATGGACAATATTGCAAAGGTCAAAATATTTTTGACTATTATTTTGTAACTTTTTGTCATCTGACGACGAAAATAGATTAGGAAGCAACCTATCTTGTTTTGTTGAAAATGTGTCTCATCGTTGTTGACATTTTGGGACCAAATATGACATAAACAAATGTTTTAAAATAAATGTATTTGACAATTGAGTGTTTTTGATAAATCACAACAATCTTCCTCAGGGTAAATCACTAAAAACTCATTAAGGACTACATGGTAAATCTGACACCTGAAAATCAGTAACATAACAATAACATTTACGTTTTTGTCACTTTTTAAATGCTATTAAATTGATTTATAAACATGCAATTGTGTAATTAAAACTTCTAAATAGATTGAACTTCAAGCGCTCAAACACCAGCATCATTCAACAATTTGAAATAAAAGCTTCACCTTTGACTCAGAAGCTACCACTACATATTAATTTGAAGTTGACACATGTATTGAAATAAACAGGCTACAAGCTGGTTAGCAAACAATACAAAATCTAAAACTGACAAAAGTTCAATTAAGAACATATCTTTCCAGTTTGATGGCATATCATGTGTTTTCTCTCCACCAAAATAGTGAAAAAGTGTCAATGGTGATATTGTTAGACCCCATAATAGTGTAAGGATCATTAAAACAGAAAGAATCTCAGAGTCTGACCTGTCTGTTTTGGTTTCAGTGTTTATTGTTTTGTTTTCAGACTTTCTACGTTAAGGTTGTTCGTTTTTTGATATTAGAATGTGATTTTGATACCACATGCATCAAATGAAATAATAAAAATACCATTCTGATATAAGGCTGCAGAAAGGGCCTTATAGGTGAGCTTTGCATTTTGCACTAACTGATTATTATAAAATATCCTGAATGAAAAAAGAAAATGCAGAAATAATATCAGTTCATGGGAGTGTGGATTGTATTGTATTCTTTTCATTTTCACTGTTTAAATACTAAATGCAGGTTTAATTGTTTCATTCATTCAAATGTGCAGATTATTTAAAAAATAAATGAATTAATCAATAAACAATAAAGTTTGGTTGTTGTTGTTGCCATGTTATCAATCCATAGTAATACAATTCTATTTACTACTATTGTCTCAAAATTAAAATGATGTTAAAGTGGCAACTAAATTGGTTATTATTTCAGTTGTAATTCAAAATTATGAACATTTCTGCTTTTAATTAATCCAACAAATAACCTACAAAACTCCGTAACTTCCATAATAAATTGAGTCGTACTGTGCTCCTGAACATGGATTTTCATATATTTTACAGGATGTCAGCAGAGAGGCAGTCAAAGAGGACCAGGCTGAGCATGTTCTGAAAATGTGGAATTTAATGTTAAATAATGTAAAATTTTGTGTAAATGTTACAATTTGAAAAAATACCCTGAAAAACCATTTGTTATAAGGAGAGATTTTCAATTTTATGCAATCTGAGTCAGTAGTAGAACTTCATGAAAACAGCGAATTCAAATTCAATGAAAATATTGATAATTACCAGTAAAAGTTACACGACTTATTCTTGTAGAAATAACTCATATTTGTAAGTAAAGTTTACTTTACTTACAAATAACCCTTGCAACTTTATAGAATTTACTCAGGATTTCTGCGTGGAAAAACTTGTTCTAAGTAAATAGCACTCATTTTGGTTTTCAGTGACTGGTGTGGACCTGCAGCTCTTGAGGATGGTCACTATGAAGATGTGTAAATAAAAGAAATGGTTTGATTTCAATAAATTATTATTAAACCTAAATAAAAGTAGTTTTATGTTATTTGGAAATCAGAGGAAAAATATATGTAAAAGTAAACGTTTAGGTGTGATCTTGGATCACGGGATCTACTGGAAGTCACACATTAAATACATTAAAGGGAAGATGGTGAGGAGTATTTCTATTGCTGTCCTGGACAAAATAAGGCTCATTCTTAATTAAAAAAACATTTCACACTCTTTATTATACACTTATTTTACTATATTTGATTTACTGTCTAGAATTTTGGGGAAATACATACATAACAAACATCCAATCGTTTTTTATAATGTAAAAAAGATCCATCAGACTAATACATAATGCAGGATACAGAGAACACACACATGGATTATTGTTAAAAACACCAGATTTAAAACTTCCAGACCTCATCCAACTCTAAACTGTCCAAATGATTTATAAAACAAGTAAAGGTTCATTTCTAAAAGGGTTGAGAAAAGATTTATATAGAGAGAAGGAGAAAATAATTTAAGAAAATGACATGTAAACATACAATATGCTAAAACAACATTGAAAAAGATGAGTATAATAATATCGAGTTAAATTATGGAACTGTCTATAGGATGTTATAAAACAAAGCACCAACATAAACCAGTTTAAAAAGCTTTTTAAATCATATATCGTTAGTAAGTATAAGAAAGAAGAGAAACAATTTTACCTTGTACAGTAATAATATATAATATGTATATCATGGTATAAATAATATTAATACATCATAAACATGATAAATTATATATTGCCACTCTAAATTTAATTGATGAAGTTTGTGTCATAAATATGAAATAGTACAATATTAATATTATGTACATGTCATATACAGTATATTAATGTGTATGTATGTATATGTGTGTATATTTGTTTGATGTGAATGTATAGATTAGATCAGATGAGATAGATTTTATTAATCCCTTGGGAACGCTCAATCAGGGAAATTATAATTCCAGTAGCATTACAGAAAGAAAAGCAGCACTCAGAGTTGAAATAAAATATGAATACATAAATACAGAATATAGAGGGTATAAAATATTAATTAAGAAACCAGAATGCACAGAAATAGATAATAATTAAGCAAACAAGGTTGGTGCTACAGACTACAACTACTGTTACTTTAAACTGTATATAAAACGTGTGCAGAATATATATTAAATGTATATTGTAAAAATAGTAATATTGAGTTAAATTTTTTTTGTGTGTAATATTATCTAGATATTCTTGTTTTGTTTTGTTGTGATGGGGTAGATATGTACAGACCATTCCAAAAAATTATGGAAATCATGGAAAAGTTGTTTAATTTCCATTATTCCATTTAAAAATTTAAACAATTTCAATTCGATTTCTTCACATTATTCAATTTTTTTTAAAATCCTGTTTTCGTGGGTTTTCAGAATCAGAATCAGAAATGTTTTATTGGCTAAGTACAGTTTTTAGGACAGTACGAGGAATTTGACTTGATAGTCGGTGCGCGAAGCAAGCAAAAAAAACAAAAACAAAGAAACAACCCAGCAACAATAATAATAATAGTATTCAGACTGAACTGAACCCAAGAGTTATTATGGTAGCACAAGACAGGTACAATATACACACAAAATACCAACACCAAGCACATCAGAGGGAAATGAAGAGGAATGGTCTCAGGAGGTCATGATGTTCACGATTTAGTTGCACAAATCTGATTTGGTTTCATTGAAAACCAATGAAGTGTATCTTTTATAATCAGTGCAGCCCTACAAATGTAACATTTGGATTATGTTACATTTATTATCAAATGTATTTATGCTTATCTGCACTTTGTTATATGATGACTTTAAATACAACAAGGGTGGGGCTTTATTTATTTACTCTGGTTAAGGTTATTCCAGGCCTTCAAACATCCTTTGAACATGATCAGGATTTTTTCAGTTCCACTTTATGCAAAACAAGTCATCTCATGGCACCCGTCAAAAAGAATGAAGTTATGTTTTCATGAAAAGAACACAACATTTCCACATGAGTAGCATCAGCCAGACCCTCCAGGAATTTGCGATCGCAACTAGAAATGCATATTCAGCCAAACCCTGCAAATACTGTCCAATCACCTCAATTTTAATCAATCTGACTAAAGTTTTCAGTTGACTCGGTGCCATAACGCGGCTGAAGTCTGTCCACTTTGTGTAAACCACATCAACTTCTGAAGCCGGCAGCCACCAGGAGATCCTCGATGCGACTGGAATCACCATTTAGTCTGGTTACAGACTGTGTCACAACAGTTAAACTGACTCTTTCAAGCAAAATAGCATCAAATGTGTCTAAGAAAACAACCTGATTAAACCTTTGCTATTATATATGACCTTTGACAGAGCTTCATTACCGGCACCATCTAAAACAGCCAATATCATTGGTGCTTGCGCCCCCTGGTGGTATCTCTACGCAAACATTTACAAATTGCTGAACATATGAGACTTTTCTGCAGCAAAAGTGTTTGTAGCGAAAGTCATGAGTGCATTGATGAGATTCTCACAGGAAAAGAACCATTTATTTATTTTAGGATTTTTTTTGTTTTTGTCTCAAAAACTTAAACAAACTGATTGTCTGTAATATTCTCTGCACTAGAAACCTTTAAACTGTGACGAAATAATCCATATTGTTCTTAAATTATTGTAAATCTGAGCTCTTTTCTCTATTGTTATAAAACAATTCTGTGGTAATCAGGGTTTTTGGCAAATTGACCAGTTTAGGCAAAGTTATAGAAAATAATAAAGCCTCAAAATGACACAACTTTTGCAGCAGTTTTTTTTTTTTAAAGCTGCCACAAAATCAGGCATTTTAGGACACAACAATCACAGAAATTCAAATCAAAATGTTTTTGACTTAATTTGTTTATTTTTGTCACCTGACGCCAAAATCGATTTAGAAGCGACTGAAATTGTTTTATTGAAGATGTGTCTCTTCATTGTCGACATTTTGATATCAAATATGACATCAAATACATTTTTGAAATATATTTATTTAATAATTACATGTTTTCGATAATTTGCAAAAATCGTCACCAGGGTATATCGCTAAATTGAGGTCAAAAACACCACTGCTACAAATTTCAGAGACTAATAGAACCATTTTCTCACTTCTTATATATCAAACTTTAAATAAAATAGGATTGTGTTTTGTTCTACTATGGGGAGGGGGATCTGATTTTATAAGGTGTGTTCACACCAAACGCGACTTTAGCGACTAAATTACATTCAACATTTTTAACTTTATTTGCTTTTAGCAGTTTTTTATCATTTTAATTGCTGTCAGATTGCTGTGAGTGTAACTTCTATAGGACTCCCTTGAAAAAGAGGTTTTTTACCTCAATGGGACTTTTCCTGATTAAATTAATAAAAAAATAAACAAATAAAGGTTAAAAAGTTTTACAAATATATATAAAATGATGCAACGTCAAGCGACCTCTCTTGAAGCGACGCAACTCGTGCACTTTAGTCGCTGGAAGTCGCTCCAAGTTGAAAATTTTGAACTTTTTAAGTAACTTCGAGTGACGCTGTGTCGTGATCTCCAATCAGCAATGAGTTTTTTCCTCACTGAGGTAGATAAAGGAATGAAGTGAGCAAAAAGTGTGACTATGTTCAAGAGACTCATCACGGGCGAGTTAAACAACTAGAGTCACTGAAGTCGCATTCGGTGTAATTTAAAAAAAAAAAAAAAAAAAAAAAAACAGTTTTACCATATACTTGTTTTTAACTTTAAAATTGTAAGAGAATTTAAATATTTTGTTTACTTTTAAAAGTGGAAATGTGTTGATTGTGTTATCTGCTCCATAGGTTACCTTTTGTCACCAGCCAATGATAATTGTTCCTTACGTCAAAAGCCAAAACACAAGGACAACTGAATAAATGGATTACAATAGTTAATTGGGTTTCAAATGATCAATATACCTTTCTAAGTCATTTTATAATATTTTTAACATTAGGTCCATGTGGACACCAGAATTTTACTAAAATGTGAGTAAAACACTAATAAATGGATTAACTCTTAGTTGCTGCTAACACACTATAGAGTTGAGGTGAGTGTGCCGACATGTATAAACAGAAAGAAAGAGAATATTGATATTTTTTGTAGTAAAACAAAAGTAAAATGATGAAAACAGTAACAAGTACACACAGGGGTGGGTGGACCATCATGAGTACCAGGAGTTTTCTTGGTGGGCTGATCAATAACGGGCTGATGAACAGCTGTTTTTTCCTTTATGTATTATATATTTCAACAACACTGTGGCAGCACAAGGAAAAAACAGCTAAAATGGAGAATGTAAGTTAATAAATGAAAAGGCAGAGAAATTAAGAGACAAGAAATATCCTTCAATGGACACACAATCACAACGCCAGCCACTATGACTTTTTTGAACAGGTGTTGTGATAAATTCTGTGACCCAACACAATGATGATTCTTGTCCACTCAGTAGCACCAGGTGGTTGAAATTAGTGAGTAAATACAAACTCCAGCCACTTGGTTTCAGCTATCAACAGTCACAATCAGCTACCAGAGCTGGTGGTTCATGGTGGCTACACTGGAGCAACTGGAACAACCATTTAGTCTGGTCACCAACTGTGTCACAACAGCCACTACGACTCTTCTGACCAAAAAAGCAGCTAATGTTTAATTATCTCCTGCCTGCTCTGAAAGGACTTTTAAAGTAAATAACCTGACTAAACTTTTACCATTATAGATGATCTTTAATAGAGTTTAAAATGTGCGTGACATGGTGGTATTCCCACACACAGATTTACAAACTGCTGCACACACGTGACTTTTCTGCAAATAGAGTTTAGCAAAAGTCACAGAACTCATCCAATCTAGGCCCAATATTTACAGATCACATATCAAAGTAAATTTGCAAATACTTTAGCTACAATAATGGTCCCATAGCATATACCTGATCATCTTAAATGTGTAAACTGATCTGTTTTTGGCAGCTAATAATCAGCATTTATTGCATTACATCTTTATAAAGTATGCATTTTTTAACAGATCTGTAAATATTGGGTTGATACCTACCTGTACTACAGTGAACATTCTCCTTTCATGAATGAAAAACCTTAATGTAAATTAAAAATGTGAGATGTGCTGCTTTTTTGTTTTTGTCTCTGAATAAATGTCTCTTTGCTCCCAAATATCAGACTTTTTGAACATATGTTCTCCTTTGGGGGAAATATCAGAGTATAGAGCCCATGTTCACTAAGACCAGTAAAGGCAATGATGGTGGTTTCTCTTAAATTAAGTGTTGTAATGATTACGGGAACACGTTTTTTGTAAACTCAACATTAAGCTAGTGGAGGTCGTGGGATCTTTGGACAGGATTTAACTTGTGGATGGAGATCTGTCAGTTTTCAGAGGGTCACATGCATTGTTTACAATACTGATAAATGTTACTTTCTCTGTTTGATTCAGTTTGTTTCAGATTAAAAACTGGTGCTGATGAAAAGATTGAGGGTCAAGCTACCTGCTTGATGATTTTCAGATCATGGCTGCTTCTTGGTAGAAGTTTTGATGTTTTGACACAGTGGGACTAAGCTCTGACATAACGTAGGATAAATGTGTTACCCAAAGAAATATGTTAATGCATTGATACAGTTCATAAGGTATGTTAAAGTTTAAAAATAAATAAGTTAAATATATTATAAAAATATGGGTAAAAATAGTGTTTCATTCATGTTTAACAATATTTCATAACTATTAAAAGTACCAAAGTATAAGTTAAAAACATGTAAAGTATAAGATGCCTTTGGTGTATTTTATTTTTGTTTTATTGTGAAGAGCTAGAAGGAAGTGCTGTGTATACAACTGCTGCCAGTCATTTGTTGTATTAGCTTTACATGAGTAAAAAACCGGAAATGATAGGCAAGGAGATGCATTAGCTTGACCGCGAGTACCGGAGTAAAAAAGTTGAGATGTGTGCCGCTGTTTGAAAGAATAAGTGAGTTTCTGGACCGTTAACCCAATGGTCGGTGATGTACACTTGTTTCATGCTTCCTGGAGGATTACCTATGGACTTTGTCAGCCCGAGATTCGTCCTGCAGTAAGGTATTTCTGAGACTTTGAAACGGGTTAGCGCACAGACTTTAGCATTCACTGGCTAGGTGGATGCTGCACACGTGGAGTAGTTTAGCTAACTCAGCTTGCTACAAGGACTACTTTTCATCATTCCGGCCTGGATGTGAAGATTAGTCATAACTGAAGTGCTTAAAGACTGCCAGAAGAGTGTCTTTGGGTGTATCTTTTCTACGGACATCACTCACGGAAGACTAGGCCTGGACCAGCAGATGGAGATTCCGCCGCCATCTTGGAGCAAACTTTGCCTCCGCCGCCATCTTGGAGCAAACTTTGCCTCCGCCGCCATCTTGGAGCAGACTTTGCCTCCGCCGCCATCTTAGGGCAGAGTTTCTTCTCACTTACACCTGAATGTGAGCCACACACTGAACTACTGAAACAGGTACCCTTTTTATTTGTTTTGCTCACAGAGTGAAGTGGCCATTAAGTTTTGGGCCTCACCGCTCCCAAGCATCACTCAGGCCTGCAACGACTAGGTTTTATTTGCTAAATAAGCCGGCTCGTGTGAGTGTGTGTGTGATTGGTGAGTGGGCCCCTCACATAACACCTATTATAGTACATAATCTTACAGACAGAGGTGATCTTGTTGCAGAGATGTGTATATTGTTTGTTAATATGTTTAGTAAAGTATAAGATCACTCTTAATTTACAGTTTGGTCATTTTGCATATTTACAGGTGTGTGACTGTGATTTGATCATTGAGTGTGTTAAAGGTGTAATGAGAGTTAATATAGCGTTTAAAGAGTACATAGGACTTAATAGTTAGTAAAATAAATGGAGTAGTTTATTTTTATTAATCTTTAATGGTATAGGAAGAACTGAGGAGGCCCTTACCTGATATAGTGGGTATAGGTGGGCTACAAATGAAAAACCACCAGTTTGGATTATTTACTTGGTTTGAATTTAGGAAGAAATTATTGATATTAAACTCCATTTGTATACAATCTGTCTGTGACAGCATCTGATTAGAAAAAAAGATAGACCTCAGACTCAAAGATACATGTAATATTTAATGTTCACATATACACTATACCTGTAACCTTTCAGTACCTGACCTTTGAGGTTTGACTCTGGGGGCTGTTCACAGGTAGAGAGAGGATTCATTACATCAGATATCATAGTGATAGAGAACTACACTGTGTGTGTGTTATTCTCTGAGGCCACACCTTGTATCATTACCTGCTGACTCAGCCTCAGTCCCACAGGGATTGGTCCAATCAAAGGTGTGAAGAAAAACAAAGTAAACACATGAAGGTAAACCCAACCATCCATTCAACCAACGTGTTTCACTGAGCAACAACATTCTTTAGTCATGTAACCATGTTGCTCTCCTGATAATAAAGAGTCTTCTCAAATTATGATGCAAGAGGATGGATTTTGTGTGAAAAAGTAGGACTTTGCTGTCACTGAACATTCCTTGAGTCAGCCAGTTTGTAGGTTAAAAAAGACCCATTCTTTGCATTTCAGCCCTGTTTTAAAGGCCTGGAGAGGCCATGATGTAAGGGGAGGAAGCGGGAAAACCATGCTGGACCTCATCTTTGACCAAATTGGTCAGAAGCTCCTGGACTTTGTCTGTCAAACTTGTGAATTCCAGAGAAGAAGCCTTCATCTTGCATAATAATTGAAACATTTTCTTTGAAAGATGAAGTGACGATGCTTTAAATTAAACTAAAGTAGCCTCTCAAATGAGAGGTGAAATGTCCCCAAAATAAACTTCAAGTCCAGTTGCTGCAACTGATATCAAATCAAGAGAAAGACCACAACCATCATACCACGTAAACTCAAATGTGCAATGCCTCCAGTAGTGTTGTACTCAAGACCACACTACCCAAGACCAAGACTTGCCCGAGACCAGAATGAACCAAGACCACAACATGACCAATGGCCAGATCTTCAAAAGAATTGTGCTGCGTTTACAACAGTAAACCACAGAAAGAATAACATTCACACAGCATACGTAAACCATGATATAAACACAAACTGTTTGACTTTATGTAAATGAAGGAATACTCATAAATCTTGTGTAAATATGCCACCTTTGTATGGAAAAAAGGCCTCAGAACAAATAGCACCTCATCCACAAACACCAGCGCTATTTGTCACCTACAGTTAGAGCAGCGTAGTTAATTAAATCAGTTCATTTTCACCTTCACTCTCTCCCACATGTAAATGCAGTGCTTTAAGTGGGCCAGTATACAACTCCTAGCACCTTACATATCTTCTGAAAATGTTCTCCTGGGTGAATTAAACTGGGACATGATTAATCCAACTGACATAGTATTGCAGCAATGTAATGCTTTAAACCTCTCCCACATTATATCTGAGTCTACCAGACCCAACCCCAAATCCCCCTCATCCTCCACATTAATTGACTTTATTCTTACTAATGCTTTTTTGAACTATCAACCTGAAGTTTTCAGCCAAATGAGTGACCTCTGTCTCATTGTATGTACACATCCGATTGGGAACGCTCTTAGACCGGCAGAAACAATAGCTCTAGAATTGGCCTGTTTGATTGGCTCTAGACTTGTTTTGGGAGCTCACACAACCTCCTTAATCCTAGAACATTTTACCCACTCTAGGGTCTGTCGGTGTCAACGCACCTTTAAATGACAAAAACTTAAATATATAGTTTAATCTGAAGTAGATGAAAAGATTGATGAAAGTGTTGAAAGTAAAAGCAATATATATTCATACATTGCATATTTTAACTTGTATGAGTGGAACCATCTTGGGTCCCTCAGCATTTGGATTTTCAAGTAGGTTTAAACTAGTCATTCTGAAGATAAATAACCCCTCTAAAATTAAAGGAACAGGATTAGTGTGGCTTATTTCATCCAGATTATTTTTTACTGATTGTGTTTCATGATCTGGTGGAAAAAAACGGCTCTGTTTCAATATACCATACAAGTACGAGAGAAAGTCCCAAAGTTGCGTAATGTGTAGAGCAGGTGGTGTCTGTGGGAGGTCCAGTCCTCAGGTCAGGCCTCCACATCCCTGTGTTGAAGAAGGAATGGGGAATGAAAATTTAGTTTTTTTGAGACTTGATGAATTTGTCTGCTGTCATTTTTGCCTAACTTCACCACTATTATCATCAGGAACCATCTAAACCGGTAGTTATAGAAGCTGATCCGCAGAGATGGTACTTCCGTGTCTCTCTCTTTTTTCTTTTTTTTGTATCTCTCAACAACCTGCGACAAATTATGCACACACACACACACACGCACACACACACACACACACACACACACACACACACACTTCTTCTTCTTCTCTGCAGTTTTACGGTTGGCAACCAGGCAAATCTGACATTGCAAATCCGTTATTGCAAATCCATAATTGCACACCCTTGAACCAAGCAGCAGCCATGTTGAAAGTCTCAACTCTGTCTCTCCCTGAACTGCAGAGATATTTGAGCCACAGACACTCATACAGATTCCTTGCTTTATAGATATGTTAGTTCATTTTATTGCTTAAATGTGACCATCAGCAACACTCCCTAAGGAAGGGTAAGAAACATTAAAGGGAGAATATAAAAAGTGAGGGCAGTGTTACACCTTGGTGAGGGGAAAGGGAACAGGGAAGAGGGAGTAAGGGTAGGAAATGTAAGGGGTGGGGAAGAGTCGACTGTTTTAAGGTGAGAGTGAGATGTGATGCTATAGTTGTGCGTATTGTGCTAATTGTGTTGTGTAATCAGTTCAGCCAGTCTGGTGACAAATGTGGAGAAATGTAAGGTGGTGACACATCACTCAGCTTAATTATATTGGTGGTGGCTGTGAACAGAGGGAAGGAGTGAGTGGTTATCCCTAAAACTGGTATTTGGAATCAACGTGTCTCCAGTTTAGCCCAGTCCGAGTTTATCCCACTGCCCAAGGCCAGTGCATCCATGACCAATGTTTGTGCAAGAACCGCCTCTGCGAACCCAGGCTCCGCCCTGGACTCAAAGGTGCAGCCAGGCCGGCAGCAACATCAGGAGCCAAGGAGCTCCAGGCCACACCTCCTGTGTGAAACCAACTGACAGTCGCTACTAGGCGAAGTAGCATTAGCCTAGCGTTAACAAGAACCTTGCATTAGCATTAGCCTAACAATAGAATTAGCCCAGCAATAGCTTAAACCTAGCAATAACATTTACCGAGCACTAAATCTTCCAGTGCCATTCACGTAATATTACGTCATTTCAAATCCAAACGCTCAGTGCCATTCACGTAATATTATGTCAATTACATTTTTTTCACAGAGATTACGAAAACACACCCTGGCAGAGGTCCTTCATAAATATCTAAGCTGTAGTGTTATGTAGTTACCAACTGGTGCCCTGAAGGTGGCAGCAGTGCACCTTTAGATGATAGATTAGCCACTAATGCTACCATTAGCTAAGGAGGAAGAAGCAGGGACGGGGGAGATTATGGCGCTATGAAGTGATATTATGAAGTGTCCAGCAGCTCACAGCTCCATATACTAACACAGAACATGAGTGGACCTGAGTAGTTTATTGATAATGTTGCGATCGTGAGATAAAACCATCAACTAACCGGGCCAAACGGCTCATCTCTGCGTGCCGGGAAGAGGAGGAAGTTACGTCTGTGTGACTGACGGGGGGAGGAGATACAAAATACAGTCAGCAAAACATTCAACTGTGAGCCAGATAGCAAAATAATAATGTTGTCATCAAATGTTGTTATTTATTTATTTTTTTTATAAGGAAACCAATGTTCAGATGTTATAGTTTTCAATAAATCAAAAAAAAAAAAAAATGCCTGCTCCACATGTTTGGAGAAAAGAGTTAAAGTGATGCGTCTGATGCTTCCACAGGGAGCTAATTTAAATAAAGTTATTTCAGCATTACGTAATGTGTAGAGCAGGAGGTCTCTGAGGGAGGTCCAGTCCTCAGGTCCAGCCTCCACATCCCTGTGTTGGAGCAGGAATAATATATCAGTTGTTCATCAGAGAGGCTGAGGCAGATCATCTTCTTCTCCTCACTATGAGTACACCTGATGAAGCTGAGCTCTGCTATCCACACCTGGGAAACTCTTCATGCAGGAGGATCGTGCGTTCTCACTCAGTGTCTGTGCTCCTTCACATCATCCTGTCCTCCATCTCTGTGCTCACTGTGACTCTCAACCTGCTGGTCATCATCTCCATCTCACACTTCAGGTATTGACATGTTCTGTTGTTTTATGACTTGTTATGTTGTTAGACTCCTGCTGTTTTCTGCTTTGATGATAATTGTTGTATCATATAATGATATCAGTGTGTTTCTCTCTAACTCCTCCAGGAAGCTGCACACTCCCACCAACTTCCTCCTCCTCTCTCTGGCTGTGTCAGATTTCTCTGTAGGGTTCGTCTGGGTTTTTATGATTTTCCTTATCAATGGCTGCTGGTTTTTAGGTGCAGGCTGGTGTGTTTTCCATTCTGTTTTAGGTTCTGTTGCCACCGCTGTTTCAATAGGAACTGTTGTGTTGATATCAGTTGATCGTTATGTGGCTGTTTGTGATCCAATGCACTATCAAACTAAAGTCACTAAAACCAGAGCAAAGATGTGCATTATCCTATGTTGGGCTGGTTCTACTATCTTTCACTGTCTGAAGCTAAAGTCTAACATAGAAAATCCAGGTCAGTTTGATTCCTGCACTGGAGAATGTATGATTTATATCCATCCTGTTGCTGAAATTGTGAATGTTGTTCTCAGTTTCTTCATTCCATTCAGCATCATAGTGGTCCTGTATGTGAGAGTGTTTATAGTGGCTGTGTCTCAGGCCCAGGCCATGCGCTCTCATGTTACAGTGGTGACACTTCAGAGTTCACTGAAGGTTAACAGGTCAGAGCTGAAAGCTGCTAGAGCTCTGGGTGTAGTGGTTGTTGTGTTTCTAATGTGTTTAACTCCATTTTACCTTGTTGTACTTACAACAGGGTTTGGAGTGAAAAGTCCCTCATCTTACATTTTTGTTATAGGTCTGTTTTTCTTCAACTCTCTGCTTAACCCTGTGATCTATGTGTTTCTGTATCCCTGGTTCAGGAAATGTGTGAAATGTGTTTTTTCTCTTCAGATTCTGAAGTCTGGCTCCAGTGAGGCCAACATACTGTAAACATACTGTAAAGAGGAAAAGTCAGGGACAATGTGCTGCTGGGATTTAATACAGTCACTGTAAAACTGTGTGATGAATGTTTTTAGATTTATGTTTACTTTAGCCATGAATGAAAAGAAAACACCTGCTGATGTGTTGTTTCTAGAAAATTACATTATATTTGATATTTTGAAGTCAAAACTGTTTATCATTATTAAAGTTAAAACCAACTTGGGGATAATTTACAGTGACATGATATTGTTTCTGAGGAAACTAATGTGCATTAATCACACAAACACTCTTGGTGGAGTTATTGATCTAATTTTCTCTTTCATCTTTCCAGTCAGCATCATAGTGGTCCTGTATGTGAGAGTGTTTATAGTGGCTGTGTCTCAGGCCCAGGCCATGCGTTCTCATGTTACAGTGGTGACACTTCAGAGTTCATTGAAGGTTAACAGGTCAGAGCTGAAAGCTGCTAGAGCTCTGGGTGTAGTGGTTGTTGTGTTTCTAATGTGTTTAACTCCATTTTACATTGTTTTACTTAAAACAGGGTTTGGAGAGAAAAGTCCATCATCTTATACTTTTATTTGTCTGTTTTTCTTCAACTCTCTGCTTAACCCTGTGATCTATGTGTTTCTGTATCCCTGGTTCAGGAAATGTGTGAAATTTGTTCTTTTTCTGACTCCAGTGAGGCCAACATACTGTAAATATTATAACAATTTGCTTATTTTGTTTATGCTTGAAGATTTGTCATGACAGTGAAAGCTGGTGGAGTGAACTATATCGAGAAAAAAACTTTTAAGTGATCAATCTGTTGTTGTTTCACAGACCTGACATGTTTTTATATTTTTATGTAAAACTGATCTGAAGAACAATCAGAAGTTGCTGATGTAGAGATAAATGTGCACCAATCACATGCACAACAGGTTGATTTCTGTAGAGTTCAACAAATGATAGAAATGACAAAACATACATATTTCATATGTGAATAAAACACCTCATCTATTACAGTTTGTTTAAACAAAGCATAAAGTAAGTTAAAGTTAGGCAATAGTTTATTAGGAACAATGAAATAAATCAGCAGACTATCAAATATGATCAGATCACACTTTACCTGTTGTTTACAATGTTACTTTTATTGATTTATGAAATAAAAACTATAACTGTGAAATAAAAGTGACTTGTGTCCTCATTTTTGGGAAAACACCACATCACACAGCTGTTCATTAATGTATTGACTTACAGTAAAATGTACAGATGAACAGAATAACACAATATGATTAAACATTTCACAACAGTTTTATTTATCTCAGTATAAACCACCAGTAAAAACATCAGTTTTTTTGGTGGAGGGGGCTTTAAACTCAATAGTCTGTACAGTACAGACTATAAGCTATAAAATAATTAATCCCACAATGAGGAACATTTATAATCATTGACAATGAAAAATAAAATGACACCTGTGTGCAGTTGGAAATATGATGTTAATCAAAATAAAGTATAAAGGTGAAAAAGTGTCACTGACAATAAGAAGAGATAAGAAGAAAGGAAAACAATGGTTTGAAATAAAAAAAAAATTATAATTCATAATTAAATACGTATGAACTCAGTTAGCCTTATTGAGTGTGTGAGTAGAAAGCACACTGGTGTGTAGTATGTAGTGCAGGGATATTCAACTACATCTTGCTGTGGGCCATAATGTTGGAAGGCTATGGTTTGTGGGCCAGACATTCCTGGCACAGTTGTTTTTTTTTTTTGCCTTATCTGCACATGCTGTCTAAGGTCAACACTACCTGTAGTGCACTCTTTTTAAATCAACAATGCATGTTTTTTTAATTTTTTAAATTTAATTTTTTGCAATTAAATGAACTAGTGTAGTCCCCGTCAGAGGTATGCATTCATATAGTGGGAGGAGCTTAAGTAGTGTTGTCATTAATGTCCAAATGAGTATATGTTATGAAGGTTGGATGTACAAAAAGGTGTACATACTCTGTTACTGTGTAGTGTTATAAAGGGGTTTATTTGCAGGTGCAAAGTAAAAGAGTGTGTGTTTGGTTTACCTGGTTTAATTCTATTCAACATGAACATGATCAATGTGTTTGTTTTTTTTTTTTTACTCATTTTTATATTTTTTTTGTTTGGTGTATTTTTCTGTAATGTATGTTTTTTGGAGTCATGTGTATTGTTGTATCTGTTGTTTTTTTGCACATTTTTTCTGTAATTATAGTTTTTTGTTGCCGTGGTACTGTGATTCTGGAGTTATTTTGTGTGTTTTTGTATCTTTTTTGGTGTAGCTTTGTGCATTTCAGTTGTCATTTTGTGTATAAATATTTATTTTGAGACATTTTGTGTGTTTTTGGAGCCTTTTTGTATATTTTTGTGCATTTCTGTTGTTGTTTTGTGTACTTTTTGTATAAGTATTGTATAGTTTTTTGTTTTCTTTTACTCATTTAGTATATTTTTATTATAAATACTGTCTACCTCCATCTCCGTGTTATCCCTCACACATGCGCGTCATGCACATAATCCGTCACAGGTTGTTGAGAAATTAAAAAAAATTTAAACAAAAGAGACATGGAAGTACCACAAAAAATAAACGTTTTACAACACCAAAGTCGCAAGTATATCCTGGTGTAGTGCACGCATGCGCATTAGCCGTGTGTGTGTGTGCTTACATTGTAGTTGCCAGCATCTTAACACATGGAATAATATAAGAAGAAACACTCACCCTTGCACAGAAAAAACAATAATCATAGTAGAGCCGTGTTGTGAACCCATCCACTCACAAAAATGTTACATTCCTCTGTCTGAAGAAGCAGAATGTTTGTGATATGGTCGGCTAATGGCCGTCAGCAAACCCGCCGCCCACAGTCATGAGACGGAGGAGGAAGTGAAGTCCGTAACCCACGATTTAAAGGAAGTTTGAAATCACGGGAATAATTTTAAATAACCATAAAATATTAAATAACCATGAAATATTAACTTGAATCACTTTTAGCAGTACAAAAACTTTTTTAATATTGACCTTTTTTTTCTTTGAACCCAAACAAACTGCGACAGTGTGATGTCATGAACCCAAAACTGGAAGTAGCACGTTCGATACTGCGCTCATTACTGAGAGGGCCGTAATTTAAAATGTAACGTTTTGAACATTTTGCTACACCAAATTACTCCAAAATAACAGATACACACACTTGGGGTATTTGGAACCCATTGACTAAGTTACAGGTCGAACTCATACCGTGTCGGGGAGATATTCGCTCCACACACACGCACGCGCGCGCGCACGCACGCACGCACGCACGCACACACACACACACACACACACACACACACACAGACCTTTTTTGCTTTTAGAGATAAATTAATTTATTTTATTGTATAATTGTGACCATCATCGGCCCTCGCTAAGGAAGGGTATGAAATACTGTATCTGAGGGAGGATATAAAATGAGGGCAGTGTTATACATTGGTGAGGGGGAAGGGAACAGGGAAGAGGGAGTGAAGGGAACAGGGAAGAGGGACTCAGGGTAGGAAATGGAAGGGGTGGGGAAGAGTCAGGAACAGTTCAGCCAGTCTGGTGACAAGTGTTGAGAAATTGAAAGTGGTGACAGCACCCAGCTTTGGTATAATGGTGGTGGCTGTGGACAGAGGGAAGGAGTGAGTGGTTTTACATCAGGTATTTGGGACCAATGTGTCTAAGATTAAGCCTAGTACGAGTTTATCCCACAGCCCAAGGCCAGAGCATCCATGACCAATGTTTGTGCAAGAACAGCTTCTGCGAACCCAGGCTCCGCCCCGGGCTTGTAGGTGCAGCTTGGCCGGCAGCAAGAACGGGAGCCAAGCTCCAGGCCACCCCCCTGATGAGCGAGCAGCCCCTCCTGATGCCTGAGAGACCGTAGGCCCAGAGGCAGCCACCGCTTCCACACACACACGAGAAAGCCCCAAGGAGCCAAGGACCATAGCATTAACATTAACGTTGGGCTAACATTAGCATTAGCCTAGCATTAACATTAGTCTGACAATAGCATTAACCTAGCATTAGCATTAGCCTGACAATAGCATTAACCTAGCATTAGCATTAGCCTACCATTAGCATTAGTGTAACAGTAGCATTAGCCTAGCATGAGCACCTGCTCTCCTGTTGGGGGGCTCCTGTCAGCCCTGGATACTGGTGGGGGGGCTGTGGCCTTTG
Organism: Gouania willdenowi; assembly: GCF_900634775.1. Taxonomy (NCBI): domain Eukaryota; kingdom Metazoa; phylum Chordata; class Actinopteri; order Blenniiformes; family Gobiesocidae; genus Gouania; species Gouania willdenowi. Next base: position 162,295 of record NW_021145173.1, read on the forward strand.
CTTGGGGGGCGGGCGTTGCTGCGCCGGGTGGGGTGGCTTGGGATGGGTTTGTTGGGAGGTCTGGGGTGCCGCGGGGGGTTTCCGGTTGTGCTGCTCGGCGCGTCTCTGGGGCCCGCGGTGCCGTGTGCCCGTCTGCGCCGTCTGCCCTCTCCGGTGGCCCGCAGTGCGAATGGGCCGGGCTCCTACCAGACAGGCCTCCTACATGGACACTTCATATCACTCACTCCCAGCTGGTCTGGCTCACCCACTTGTTGCACCACACTCACATACCCAACCCTTGGGGGGCTGGATGATGTGGCTGGGGGTGGAGGGGGCCTCCGCCTGCGCAACTAAGTAGTGGCGCAGGGGCGGCACTCCCACTTCTGGCTGCCCTACTTATCCCTCCAATTTTTATTACACCTCAACACACCACCCCCCGGAGGGTGGTGTGTTGAGGTGACCACCACTTCCACCCTCCGGAGGTATTGCACCACATACACATATATACACATAGGCTGGATGGGGAGCACCGCTCCCCTCCATCCATCCTTTTTAATAGCACTTCATACATTCACTAAACACATACATTCACTCAGGGGATAGGGAAGTGGGTAAATTCACACATCTGGGCCTTTCGAGTGGGGGCGCGGCCCCTCTGTTGATGGCTGGGCTACCGTGTGGGGATCGGTGTTTGTGGAGGGGTGTTGCTGGGGGCTCCCTTTGCGGGGTCCCCCCGGGCGGTGCCGGCCTGGTGGGGCGTGGGGGTGCCCCTTCCCTGCAGGTGGGGCTTGGCGCTTGTCTCGTGTCCTGGTTTCCTTGGGGGCACGCCTTGCAGCGTGTGGGTCCGGGGCAGCTTGCCACGCCGGTGTGGGGGATGGGCGCGCTGGGGGGTGCCGGCGTCTGCGCCGGGGTTGGGGCGGGGTTGCTTGGCGCGCCGGGGTTGTGCTCTTTGCTGGGGGGCGGCTCTAACTGTTCCGGGGGTTGAGGTCGGTATCGGCCACTTGATAGGTCTGTCCTGCATTCTGCGGGCTGGCGGGTGGGTGGGTTTTGCGCCTTTGGCTGGGGGCTGCTGCTCCGCATCGGTTGTGTGCCATTGGGGTCCCTCTCTCCTGTGGTGGCGCCGCCGGTCGCTCTTGCGCTGGGGGGGGCATTGCCCCATGGGGGGGGGGGGGGGGGGGCTGTCTGGGGCACATTGCGCGGGTGGCATCAAGGAAAGGCAATGTGGCGCGCTCTGGGGTGCCAGGTCGGTGTGCCTGGGGGCCGGCGGGGCGGCTTGCAGCATCCCCTTGGTGCCCTCAGCGACTATGGGCGTGGTTGTCGTCCCTGGGGGTGCTGCTCTCGGTGCTGCTTCCGTTCCGGGTCCTTCTGGCCTGGGGTCCGGACCCTGCTGGCTCTGGGCCCACCGGCGCCCGCCGGCTGTGCGTTCCGCGCGGCTCTGGCCGTCTGCTGGGCGGGGGCCTTGGCTCCTCTGCTGGTGTCTGGGGCGGGCGGCTCTCTGGGCCCATCCCTCGGGGGGTTTGGTGCTTGAGTGTGGGTGGGTGGGGGGGGTGGATGCTGGCGGGTGGCCTTGGGGTTGGGGGTTGGGGTCGGTGGGGGGATGCGCTGGGTGCTCGGCTGCTTGGGGCTTCCTCGGATATGTGTGTGGGAGGCGCCATGGCTGCTTCTCGGCCTGGGATCTTGGGGGCATCTGGGGGGTTGCTCGGCCGCGGGGGGGTTGCCTGGGGCCCCCGCTCTTTCTGCTGGCCTGGCTGCATCTGCGGGCCCAGCGCAGTTCCTGGGTTTTCAGTAGCGGTTTTTTGCACATATACTGGTATACGATGCACTGGCACGCCTTGGGATGTGGGACAAAACTCATACTGGGCTTAACCTTAGACACGTTAATCCCAAATACCTGCTTTAGGTATTACCATTCACTCATTCCCTCTGTTCACAGCCACCACCATTATAGCTAAGCTTCACACTTGTCACTATACTGGCTGGATTACACAACATAATAAGCACAATATATTCTACAACCTCACATCTCACCCTCACTGCAAAACAGTCTATTCTTCCCCACCTTTTTTATTTCCTACCTTGAGTCTCTCCTCCCTGCTTTCTTTCCCCTCCCCCTCCCTCTCCACTTAAGTGTAACACTGCTCTCCCTTTTTATATCCTCCCTATAATAAATGGTTTCTTACCCTTCCTTAGGGAGGGCTGGTGATGGTCACAATTAAGCAATAAAATAAATCAATGTATTTTATTGCAATAACAAAATATGCATTGCTGTCTCATAATGATTGCACTTCCTGTGGTGTTGACCTTTGACAGCATGTGCAGACAAGTAAAAAAAAAAAAAAAAAAAAAAAAAATGGTGATATTTGATATAAATCTAGATAATTTTATTAAATAAAGTCTGACCAGAAAGACAATTCTGGGTTTAATTTGCTGACACTAAATGCCACACAGGAACATTTATTAACAAAAATCAGCGACTCCTAAAACTAGTATTTTGTTTCATATGATGTATGAAATATTATAGTTTTCTATATCGCCAAAATAGAAAACTCAATACATCTTGAATCTCAATATATCGCCCAGCCCTAATTCCTAAATTATAAAACAGTCTAAATAAAAACATAAATGTGTATATGAAGCACATGTGTTTATTTAATATACTTACAGTTTATATACAAATCAAAACGTTGCATATTTACTGTTAATTTTACGTTGCTTGTCTTTAAGTTAAAGATTAACATTTTATTTTCATTATATATTTTTTGATAATTTCTCATGCTCACTCATGTGGTTCTCTGGTATTCACTAATGACTTATTAGACACATTTATTACAGACTTTACATTATTTAACACTTTATAAAACAGTGTATATTTGTGGAGCTTGTGATTGGCTGATTTTTCATGGTGACGTCTTCATTCATCATCTTTTCTGAGTTGTTTCCAGGTTTGTTGCCGCTGTCAGCACTAATCTCGCGAGGACTGACACTCAGGCCATTTCAGGTGGCAGTTCTCACAAGGCTTGTGATGGCGTTCAGATTAGTAAGGCATCTTTTCATTATTATTACAATAAAATATGGGATATTTACGGGAAAATACTAATCCGGGAAGATGGCGGAAAAGAGGGGTGAAATACGGGAGTTTCCCGGCCAAAACGGGATACTTGACAGGTATGTTTTAGACCTACATTACATAAATACATTTTGTTTTATAATGTTAAAATATCAAATTTAATTGAAAGTTTGTTTTGTGGGGTGGAATTGCTAGCTAAAACGTCCAACCCTCCTCATTTATCCGGGCTTGGGACTCTGAGAGAACCAATGACATCAACATCAACAAAGGAACTTGCTTTATTTGAGAAAACCTGTGACATCATCTACAATTTTCTCAACACTGAGTTAATCTGCAAAGCTGTATTTAAGAAATATTTAATGAACGGTGTCAATAAAGTCCAAACAAATCTGATGTTGCACATCCTTGAACCAAGCAGCAGCCATGTTGAAAGTCTCAGCTCTGTCTGTCCCTGAAATGCAGGATTCCTTGCTTTTATAGATAGATGTAACATTAGCATTAACCTAGCAAAGACATTAACGTAGCAATAACTTTGCATTAGCCTCACAATAGCAATGATAATGCAGTAGAACAGGAAAAAAATGTTAACCAGTTAGAAGTCCAGTTTAAATAGTAGTATGTGCAGAGCCGACTCTACCCAATGTGGAGCCCAAGGCCAGATTTTCTTTGCCCCCCCCCAAATGAGATATACCTAACCAAAAAAAATTAATAGATTTGTTTTTATCATTGTCTTTAATGTATAACACATGTTACAAAATATAGATGCTTAAAAAATGATAAATAATAGAAATCAAATATAGCATCAATAATAGATGCTTATAAATGACAATAATAAAAATCAAATATAACATCAATATCTTTACAACAAATAAAAAAATCCAGTGAATAAATAATAATAATAGCATTACAATATTATTGGTACAAAAATTTACATCAAATTTAAATAACCACATTGTATGCAACAACACAAAAAATCTATACATAAGCTACATTTATAATATGCAGAAACAACATACAAAAGCTGTACAAAAATACTTGTATACAAACTATGTGCAAACTATGTACAAAAAGGCATTTTACAGGCTGAGACATCTAGTGGTGATTTGTATTACTGCATCCACTAGTGTGATAAACTATGCCACTATGTACTCAACCTCACCTCACCTACTACAGCTGTACTTTCCTATATTTTACATTGTTATACATTGTTATTGTCTGCAGGCTCGTCTAAACTCTTCCCTGTGTCTCGTCTAACATTAACCTTGAGTTTAGGCCTTTTTATTCATTTATTTCTGAAGTTTTGCTTGTTTTGAAATTTGAATTTCACCTTTTGGTGTATTTTAAAGAGTTGTACCTCAAATTATTATTGATGGATAAGGAAAAAGACTGTGCATGTAAAAAAAAGTATCTCTATTCTCCTGAATCTGTTTGATGTCAGACAATCCACAGTTTGACACTGAAAACTCTCTAAAGTTGGACATGTTTAGGGTTTGTACAGCTCCGGTGTGTCGTATGTCACAACAATGTTGCTGGCCTTGGTATTTCCTGTGTTTATTTTGATCATTATTCTCAGATTTAGTAGGTTTTTGTGTGTGTATGTGTGTGTGTGTGTGTGTGTGTGTGTGTGTGTGTGTGTGTGTGTGTGTGTGTGTGTGTGTGTGTGTGTGTGCGTGCGTGCGTGCGTGTGTGTGTGTGTGTGTGTGTGTGTGTGCGTGTGTTTGTGTGTGTGTGCGTGTGTGTGTGCGTGCGTGTGTGACGGACTGACGGACATGACCTATGCAAATACAGAACAAACATTGTTCCATTTTGGATCAGTACGGGACGCCCCATTCAATGGCCAAATAAGGACAGATTTCGTATTTTAAGAGGCGTGTGGCAGCACTAAACAGAACACTGAGCTAAAAACTGATACAGTTCAACCATCATTACATTACTTTTTTCTTTCTCCCGGTTTTCCTCCTCTTCGTGTATATATATATAAATATATATATATATATATATATATATTCAGATAAATACAGGCAACCTGCTGAACCTGCAGAACCAGATTCTGCAACCAGGATTTTGCAGATCCTGGTTACCTGTATTTACACGCACCCATAGCTCTTCTTCTCTTCTTCATGGTGTCTATGACTCAGCAGAGTTGGAACTGTCGCCTCCTGCGGTCACAGATTTTTCCGGGTCACGGATTTTTTTTATCATAGTTTGGTAAACAAAAGAGGTTTGCATCGACTTTTTTAACATTTACTGATTTTTAGAGCAACTGGCACCCTATCCAGGGTGTACACCCGCCTAGCACCCAATGAGAGCCGGAGATTGGCACCGGAAGACCCACGCGACCCTGTAAAACAGGAACAAGTGGGTCTGAAAATGGATGGATGAATGGATGATTTTTAGAGCATCCCAAAGCAGCACAATTTGTCATTTTGACTAAAAAAGCTGCTAAATGATCCTGAATGCTTTCATTCCTTTACAACTCAATGGACTGAAAGAGGTGATTTTCATCATCATTGATGTCATTTCAACATGGCACTGCACAAACTCAAAAATGGTAAAGTAGTCCTATATATAAAAGTTAATAAAACGAATATGTTACAAAATAATGCGTTCTGTTAGACATAGATCTTCTAATAAGGACATTTCAAAGGTTTTAGGCCACATTTGTAAAAACAGTGGAGGATCACTTTAAACAACCAAATAAACACAAGAAACTGAATTCTGATTCTAAATGACACATGAACATTTAAATATAAAATATGTAGCAACTTCTGTATAAGTGTAGCAAAAGATTGACCTTTCTTTCCATGTGTAAACTTCACAAACACGTCTAAAATTGGAACAATTTCAACTTCAAGTTGAACATTATGTTAAAAACGCATGTAAAGAAACAGTCTTTCAGTGTGGTTCAACCAAGTGTGTTAACCTTTCATGATTTAAAGTGAAATCACAGTTACTCATTCAACAAAAGGTCATTTTTGAGGCTCAACACTCTAGGTCTTAACTTTCCATCTTCCAGGACCATCAAGACTTTTGGATGAAGTCACAAGTATTGGTCAAGTTTTTATGGTAACTCAGGTGCAGTGCATAAATTAGTCAGAAAAGCACGACATACCCTTCAGCCAGTGTGGGGAACTCCACAACTATGTTACCCTCAAGCACAACAGCAACCTTTTCAGGGAAGAAGCCAATAGTATCTGTTGAACCAGCACCAGACAGGAGAAGACCAACTGGTACGTCATTGATTTCTGGTTCATCTGGCTGTGGCACCTAAAGAAAGTAACTAATGTTATACAGTGAATGAAAATAAATACTTACATCACATGTCTTCAGAAATCCAGAGTCATCTTCATGCAGATACGTTGGGTGGGTACCGAGGACAGCAGCACGTTGAATATTGGCATCATCTTGTTCCTGAAGAGTGTGTGAAAGCATTCTTGCTTTAGATTTGTACTGGGAAAAGCATAAAGCTATTCATTCAAAAACTCCTATACTGTCTGTAGTGGGTAATGATGTCATTATATAGCACTGCTCTAGTCTAAAGTCATGGGAGTTCAAACAGAGGTTCACCAAAACTCCCAGTTCCATTGTTCTCATACATAAAGTACCACAATCCACTCACCTGGATGTCATAAGATCTGAAGATCTGATCAAAGCCTTCTGCCACCTTCTCTGTGTGAGCAGCTTTCTCACTGAACAAATTCAGAAGACGGGGATATGTTGGTCTAACTCAGCATAGAAATGAGTTTTTAGGTTGAGGTGTGAAATTCTGTGAAACTACAAACAAATCTATAAGAAATAAAAACAATTGTAGCTGTAAAGAAGGGGACAAAAATATATGTCACATAAACAACAGTTTACACACAACATAGAGATGGAATGCTCTGTGAATTTGTCAGATGATTGAAATATCTAGTGAAAGAGGTGGTCACATACTTCCAAACAATAGGTCACATTAAAGAAAATGTTCTAACCTGTGATTCCATCTTAAGGCCTGGCCATCGTTACAGAAACTCTTTGACATGCAAGTCATCATTGATGACCTCTTAGCGTCGTTGGGCAAAAGTATTCTGCATTAACTTAGAAATATTTAAGAGGTTCTAAAGATGTACTGAATGCACAAACCAGACTGATGATTCATTATTTAGGTTGCTTCCATTTCAGCTTATAGAACAAAAAGAAGAAACAAAATAGTGGCTGTACATTTGCAACAATTTCATCTCCACTCAGTAAGATGGTTTTCTGCAGAGAACTGCAATGTAAATATAGAAGAGACAAAATGAAAACCTAATTTAATCAGGAATGTGAGGAGAAATGAACTTTAAAGTGCAGAACCTTCTCCTTTTGAAAATAAACAGTGCAAATGAATCAACCAAACCATTAATCACTAAGAGTCTGAAAACTAATCAATGGCCAGGAAATAATATCAAACATTTGAAACATTTAGAAGTAAAACCATTTAAAATATTTCCTTACTTATGAGCGTATGATGTAAATGTAATATATTATTGGAGGGAAACCTTGAGCTGAGATGGATTTGTATTTACAACCAATGCATAAAAATATTCACTTCTAGGAAAACTTGAACATTTCCACAAATCTATTCTAAAAGGCTGCTATAAGGTGGAAGATTGAGAAGCAAGTGCTGGAGCGAGCGGGTCATGTGATGCAAATGGGAAATGATAGACTGATGAAAACAATGGTGTTAGGGTGGAATAATAAGTTGGAAGGATGTGAGAAGAAGAAGAAAACGATGCTGTATATGAAGAGAATGATGAATGAGGCGGGGTTTGACTGGACTGATGTGGAGAGGTTGTGTGGTGACAGGAAGAAATGGAAGGTATGGTGAGGGAGAGAATGGAGTATTTGTACAAATGGGAGGGTCAGAAAGGACCTGAGTATGTGTGGGTGACAGTGAACTTAGAATGAAATGGAATGCAGGAATGTAAGAAGTAAATAAAATCAGACTTTCCACACAAGCAAACGTTAATCTGGTGTTAATATGAGGGGAAAAGAGAGATTTTAACTGTGGCTCAGACAGAAAAATGTGTCCAATCCTCACCCTGCAGTAATCTGATCAATAATCTGATCAAATCAACCTGTTACATTGTTTATCAATGAAGGCCTTTCAAATTAAAAGTACACTTTATCATTTTCACTGATTTCAATGACATTTACAAGTGTTGGGAAAACTCCATGTTCAGTGATTTCTAGACATCCCCAAAAATGATGACATCATGGCTCCGCCTCCTTCGCTTCAAACCTCTTTCATTCACAGATGACGTACTTTTGGTTGATTTACGTGCGGTGGGCGTGTCAGGAACCTGGACCGGAGAATACATGCATCACTGCATACGCCTAAAAAAGTGCTTAAGTAGAATAGTAATAATCAAATAATAAGAATCCTTTTGTGTCATTATTTGCATGTTTGGTATTGAAGTCATCCAAAAGTAATCAGTTACATCACTATAATATAGTGATTCTTAGAGTAAGTTACTGATTACATTTTTCAACAGGTACCCCACTGTACCCCACTTTGAAAAATGAAAAACTCCCAGGTCCCCTCATAGTAAAAAAATGTGAAAAAAAAATGTAACCTTTTTTTTGCAAAAAAAAAAAAAACACAAACGAAAAAAATTGTAATATTCTTCAAACCTCATAAAAACAATTTAGAATTTGTAATCACATATTTCATATCAGTAATAAAGCTTTCTATTAATAAAGTGCTTATTGTTTATGATTCATTGAATTGATTTGATGAGTACAGTGTCTGTCAGAAGTATGTATTCATGTGGGAGTTTAAGTAGAGTTGTCAAATATGGACAAATGAATATGTGTTTGAAGGTTGGATTTACAAAAACTGTCTACATAATCTGTAGTGTTCCATCCATCCATCCATCCATTTTCATACCCGCTTATTCCCGTTTAACAGGGTCACGGGGGTCTGCCGGTGCCAATCTCCGGCTCTCATAGGGCGCTGGGCGGGGATACACCATGGACAGGGCGCCAGTCCATCACAGGGCAACACAGACACAGACAACCATTCACTCTCTCATTCACTCCTATGGGCAATTTAGAGACTCCAATCAACCTTACAGTCATGTTTTTGGATTGTGGGAGGAAGCCGGAGTACCTGGAGGAAACCCACGCAGCACGGGGAGAAGGCAAGGCAAGGCAAGGCAAGGCAAATTTATTTATATAGCGCATTTCATACTCAAGGCAACTCAATGTGCTTTACATGATAAAACATTCAATTGTTTAAAATCAATAAGAACATTTAAAATCATCAGTAAAATCAATAAGAACATTTAAAATCATCAGTAAAATCAATTAAAATCATCAGTAAAATCATCATTACATCAACAACATGACAAAAAATCTCTCTCTCAATCATATGCAGTAGAGAAAAAAAGTGCCTTTAACTTTGATTTAAAAATGTTCACATTGGATGCTGACTTCAGCTCCGCTGGCAGTTTGTTCCACTTCTTTGCAGCATAACAACTAAAAGCAGCATCACCATGTTTACTGTGAACTCTGGGCTCCACTATCTGATCTTTGTCCATAGATCTGAGAGACCTGCTGGGTTCATACCTGACTAACATGTCACTGATGTATTCTGGACCAAACCCATTCACAGATTTATACACCAGCAGCAGAACCTTAAAGTCTATTCTGAGGCTGACTGGGAGCCAGTGTAAAGACTTTAAAACTGGAGTAATGTGCTCTGACCTCTTTGTTCTGGTTAAGACACGAGCTGCAGCGTTCTGAACCAGCTGTAGCTGTTTGATGCTCTTTTGGGGGATTCCTGTCAGAAGACCATTACAATAGTCCAGTCTGCTGGAGATAAAAGCATGGACCAGTTTCTCCTGATCTTTCTGAGCCATTAAACCTTTCACTCTGGAGATGTTCTTTAGGTGGTAGAAGGCTGTTTTTGTGATAGATTTGATCTGACTGCTGAATGTAAGATCTGAGTCAATCAGAACACCAAGGTTTTTGACTTGGTCTTTAGCTTTTAAAGATCGAGACTCAAGATAATTGCTGACAGCAGTCCTCTTTTCCTTGTTACCAAAGACAATCACCTCCATCTTGTCATGGTTTAGTTGAAGGAAGTTTTCACTCATCCAGCAGTTTATTTTTTCTAAACAGTCACACAACACCTCAATGGGACCATGGTCATCTGGATTCAGTGATAGATATAGTTGTGTGTCATCTGCATAGCTCTGATAATCAATCTTACAGTTCTGTAAAATTTGTCCTAAAGGAAGCATGTAAAGGTTAAACAGAAGTGGTCCAAGAACAGATCCCTGAGGAACCCCACAGGACATTGGTAATCTGTCAGATTCAAAGTTTCCAATGCTTACAAAATAGCTTCGCTCCTCCAAGTATGACTTAAACCATTGCATTACTTTTCCATTTAGTCCAACCCATGTTTGCAATCTGTGCAACAAAATTGTATGATCTACAGTGTCAAATGCAGCACTTAGATCCAACAGAATGAGAACAGATACTTTTCCTGAATCAGTGTTCAACCTTATGTCATTGATCACTTTGATAAGAGCAGTTTCAGTGCTGTGATGAGAACGAAAACCTGACTGAAATTTATCAAATATTTTGTTGAATGTTAAGAATTGACTCAGTTGGTTGAAGACCACCTTCTCCATGATCTTGGCCATGAATGGAAGGTTGCTGATTGGTCTATAGTTAGCCAGTATAGAGGCATCCAGTGTTCTCTTTTTTAACAGCGGTTTCACAGCAGCTACTTTCAGGGATTTTGGTACGGTGCCTGATTGGAATGAGCAGTTAATTATCTGACACAAATCAGTGACAATTGACTTTACAACAGTTTTAAAGAAGTTTGAGGGTATTGTGTCAAGGCAACACGTTGATGGATTCAGCTGCTGAACAGTCTCCTCTATTGTTTTTGGGTTCACTGTAATAAACTCTAACATTGTAGTTGACTCATCCCTCAGTGGTTGAAGCTGTTCAAGCTTTTTGTGATTTTGCTGGTTTGTTCTGATGTTTGACCTTATTGATTGTATTTTTTCATTGAAATACACAGCAAATTCATTGCATTTTCCAGCTGACAGTAATTCAGGGGCTATCTGATCTGGCGGGGTTGTGAGCTTTTCAATTACAGAAAACAACGTGCGAGAGTTGTTGACATTTTTGGCAATAATTTCAGAAAAGTATTGCTGCCTTGCTTTGAACAAGCCATCATTGAATTTTCGCAGACTTATTTTGTACAGTTCTAGATGAATTTGGAGTTTTGTTGATCTCCATTTACGCTCAGCTCTTCTACAGTCAGATTTCAAATTCTGCATTATCTCAGTCCTCCTCCAAGGTGTTTTCTGTGTGTTTGGTTTTCTCTTAGTTTTGATTGGAGCCACCACATCTATGACATTACAGACTTTTCTATTATACTCATCCAGAAGATCATCAACTGTCTCAGCACTCAATGTTGGTGTCATTGCTATGGCTTCCATAAACTGTGCACATGTGTTTTCATTTATGTACCTTTTCTTTAAACACACATAACTAGGGGGAACAGATGTTACAGTCTCTAGGTCAAAAAAGACACAGAAATGATCAGATAGAGCTAAGTCTCTTACATCAACAGCAGAGATGTCAACACCTTTAGAGATAACCAGATCCAAAGTGTGACCTTGAGTGTGTGTCGGACCAGTCACATGTTGTGTAAGACCAAAAGTATCCATTAAAGCATACAGTTCTTTGGCAGTATTGTCCATGTTATTGTCTACATGAATATTTAAGTCACCTGTTATTATTAAAAAGTTGTATTCAGTGCATACAACTGACAGCAGTTCAGCAAACTCATCCATGAATTCTCCAGAATATTTTGGGGGTCTATAAATGTCTAAAAACAGAACTCTTGAATCACCCTTCAGTAAGAATGACATATATTCAAAGGAGATAAAATCACCAAATGTTATTTCTTTGCACTGAAATATTGATTTAAAAATGGCAGCAACTCCACCACCTTTCCTGCAAGTACGACACTTATTTAAATAAATAAAGTCTTGTGGTGAACTTTCATTGAGAATAGTATTACTGATACCATCAAGAACATGCAAACTCCACACAGAAAGGACCCAAGTCCACCCCAGGGCTTGAACCCAGGACCTTCTTGCTGTGGGGAGGACGTGCTAACCAATCTGTAGTGTTATGAAGGGGAATATTTGTGGGTACAAAGTAAAATAGCGTGTGTGATTTCACTGGTTTAATCCCATGGGACATGTGCATGATGAATTAATAAATAAAGTTTGTACCAAAGTGGTGGTTTAGGTAAAATCTGATAAAAGACATAAATTCATACAAATAATAATATTTATTTAACATTTGTTAGTTCAGGGGTGATTATCGTGTGTGTGTGTGTGTGTGTGTGTGTGTGTGTGTGTGTGTGTGTGTGTGTGTGTGTGTGTCAAAGCTAATGATGAATGGCTCCTTTTCTTGGGGAAAATCCTTTTTAGAATTTATTCTTCCTTTCACTAATTTCCCATGACAAGTTCAGTTTGACAATCTGAGAGACAATCTCAGTCAATAACTTGAGTAAGTAATAGTGTCTGATGCAGTAATGTCAATACAAATATAGTTTATTCTCCAAAAACATGATTATAATAAAAGTCAATATGAAAAGAAATAAATTATTTTCCAAAAAAACATGATTATAATATACATTGCAATAAATAACAGTTAACCTAATGTAACTTTACATTAATAAACTGTTGTATTCTTATTATCACTCCTCAGAGGGAGCAGTCTCACACACACACACGCATCAGAAAACACAGACTGTGACACCAGCACTCTCACACCAGAGACAAACTGCAGTGACGTCATGAACCCAGAACAGGAAGTAGCACGCTCCATACCGCGCTCAATACCAAGAGGGAAAAATTAAAATGAACGTTTTGCAACATCAAATTACTCCAAAATTACAGATACACACACTTAGCGTGTGTACAAGCTTGTGACAACGTTTCAGGTCAAACAGACGCACACACACACACACACACACACACACACACACACACACACACACACACACACACACACACACACACACACACACAGACAAAGAGACCATCTTTGATTTTAATCTCAAGAAAATAACAATAAAACCATGATTTTTCATTTATGCTGCTTGGAGATAAAAAATGTAGGACATGACCAGTACACTAACTTCATCTATAGTTAATCACCTGCTTCATTTATTAAAAACAAGATGGTAAATCATATCAAATGCATAGATAAATGCATTAATTATTCAATATGAATTATTAAATAATCAGACAAATTGAGTTTTAATTCACATTCTATATATTTTTTGAAAGCATAATTAAGTAGAGATTCAAGGCTGATGGGCTGTTCCTATTAAAACATCATCAAGTGTGTGAGGGAACTTCCACTGACTTTTTCAGCCCTTCTTGTTCCTTTTCAGTAAGTTTCATCTCCACAGACATATTGTAAGGGAATTACCCAGAGTTCATTGCATTGTGATTTATGTCAAGAATCTCCTGGTAAACCAGCTGGAGGCGTTTTAAAAGCCACGTGAAACGAGTGAATAAGTAACAAAAACATTGTAACATAGTGAAACATTTGGACAAATACCATATAATTCATCTGTTGTTACAGTTAAAGGTAAAATCACTTTTTGTGTCTTTGTTGCTCCTATGTTATACAGGAGATTATATTGACAGTTTATATTGAGATATGTCTAAGTTTTTAGTGTTTTAAAAGAAACCAAGAAAGAACAGGTTTAATCTGTGTGTAAATATATGTGTATATATGTTTATATTTGTGTAATTGTAGATATGTCATTATAGATACATTGTGTATAGTCTAAGTTGTTGTATTGTGCTTCACATGCTAATGTGACAGTGAGTGGTTTTGCTTTGTAGTTTGTTTCTTTTTTGTTTTGTGTAAATTTGTTTATTATCTCTGAGTAACTTTTTACGACTCGACTAAAATGTAGTTTGGGAAAAAAAAAATAATAATGAGATTGTAAATGACTACAGTAGTATCAGTAGTGCACTGGCTCCATCATGTACCCTATAGGGAGGTAAATACATTTATGACACTGTTTAATGCATAAAATAAACAGTAACTGAACAGTGAACCCTGAAGTTTTTTCCTCTGAGAACAAAACAAAACTAACAAAATGTATTTACTGGACACAGAAATAACACTTTTTATTTCTAGTGCTTCAAGCCCTCACAGCCTCACACACTCCATCACTTTCCAGGTGACATCAGACCAGTCCTCCAGGAATGGTCCCAGTTCTCCAGGAATGGTCCCAGTCCTCCAGGTATGGTCCCAGTCCTCCAGGAATGGTCCCAGCCCTCCAGGAATGATGGTCCCAGTCCTCCAGATGAGCTACTCTGTGTCTGAGTTTAACTGACTCTGTGCTTTTAAAGCATCCTTGTTGTTCTGCTGGTTCTCCTTCACTGAGTTCTAATCACTGCTGGTCACATGGAAAGTTTACAATCTATTCACATGGTCCAACCTGTGGAACAGCACATCTATACTGTAGCTCTACCACCACCTCCTGGCTCTATATAGATACTACATTTACCTGCACTTATTACAAGATGTTTAACTGATAATATCATCTGTTTTGCTGAAATGATTGATTCTCAATATTTAATGGTTTCACAGACCAAAAGGTTGTTTTCTGCACTAATTTACTCTAAAACCAGCAGCTGTTTTCAGACAGAGAACCTGTAAATTAAAATCTTTAAGCATGAAACTAATAATGTAAGTTTAGTTGAGTTTACTGACGTTAGCTCAGGTATGTAGCCTGTGCTACTAAAACTATCTAAACAGAGGCTCATTTAGCTTTTTAAATACTTTAAAGTGACTAAATAAACTTTTTTATAAGTCTATGAATGAGACTCTTCTGTCTCCTGTTTATTTATTTTTTCCTCTCAACAATGTGTAGCTGTCACAGAGCCATCCAGATAGAGCTGTTATTATATTCTAATTCTACCATAAACTGTCATAAATGTATCTACATCATCTCCTTCAAAAACTCTAAACCCAACCTGGCAACACAGCTGTTGTTGACTTGTCCTGTGTTATATGTGTAGTTCATTTATTGTTTGATTTAGGACCATTTATTTATTTATTTATTTATTTATTATATAGAATTAGATGAAATCAATAATATTGATTATGTGTAAAGGAGGACAAACATGACTCAGAGAAACTGTTGTCATGGGAACAATCTGAGGGAGTTGTGTGTCTACTTTCTTCTTCTCTGAATAAAGTTTTCTGATTTACATCAACAGGCTTTTCTTTTTCCCTACAATTCTCCTCATAATTCAACTGTGAGTGAGTGAAGGTCTCAGTGAGAATTGAACTCACGACCACTGGTTTACAAAACCAGTGCTCTTACCTCTGAGGTATGAGGCCCTCTGTGTGTGTGTGTGTGCGTGCATGTGTGTGTGTGTGCAGCCAATAAGAGCCACCCATAGAGAGTTTGAAGCCACACACACACACACACACACACACACACACACACACACACACACACACACACACACACACACACACACACACACACACACACACAGACAGGCTTGGGGAGTAATGGATTACTAGTAACAGCGTTATGTAATCTGGATACAAAAATAATGTAACTATAATCTGTTACAGTACATTTAAAAACATGTAATCAGATTACCAGTATTTTTATTAAAAATGGGGATTACTTAGTGGGATTACTTCTTCAAAGCAAACAGAATATACACCGTGCAACAGATACACAGAGTGCACACACACATTGTGACACTTCGTAGCACTTCACCATAAACGTGAAACCAATACTGCCTGCCTAGCTGTTTATCATCATGACTCAGGAGTTTTCACTGCATGAAAATTCCTGAGTCACTGTTTGCTGTGACCACACCAAATAAAACATGGAAAGGTAAATTACAAAGATGAATCCAAAGTTAACTTCTGACACAAACTCTCTACACCATAGACTGTAAACACACATCTCCACTACGCATCCTCAAGTTGCCTTCACTGACTGCCAACGCTGTAGGAATTAGGAACATCTACAACGGACACATCCAACAAACAGCAGAGCTGTTACAATATAAAGCTATTATGCTAACAGCTAACTTATATGATATTGTGCAGTAACATAACAGCTGTATATGTGTTTGTTGTGTCTATCACTGCATGATGCAGAATAACTGCATTTGTTTGTCTAGGAAATAATTTTCAACAAATTGAATTAAAGTCACTTCCTGTACATTACATGAAAGACATGCTGACACAGCAAACATAACTAATAATTAACTATGGAGCATGTTATTACGTAAAACATCTACTTTAGTGGCACTTTTTTCCTGTAATTTTTTAATTAATTTAAAACCAGAATCAGGAAAACAGAAAAACCAGAAACAGGAAAAAAAAAAAAAAACAAATACAAAAAAAATGGTGTATTTCTGATTGTTTTTGAAATCAAAATAACAATGGTAACACATTATATCATTTTGTTTGTTTGTCTTTTTTACAAAGTGCAGTTGATTTTATATCTATATCATAAAAAATCTATGACTGCAGGTGACAGATAGAACACATTTTTGTGGAGGTACGTCTTTTAAATTAACACATGCCTCGAGATGCGTTCAAAGTCCCTGGAAAACCCAGATATTTCAGTAATTTGTAAAACATCTCCACAAAGCCCCGACACCACATGAAAACAAAAGAGGACATGTCTAAAACCAGATGTATGGTCACCATACATGTCATCATTATTTAATAATGAATAGAACAAATAAAAATGCAGTGTTATGGTCTGGTCACTTGGGGGAGATTTATTAAGTTTTATTTTTATGAATCTTTGAATTTTGGTGTTGTTTACCATATCTGCATTGAAAAAAGAACCATGGGATGAAATATTAATTAAAATATATTTTCAAATTAATATCAAAAGAATATGAATTCACTGGAACACATCTGTAACCTTTGCACACCCAGAAACACAATATATTATGACTGTAAATATCATGTCTGCTATTAAAAACTGTATATTACAATAGTTAGCATATTAGCACACACATATCTATAATAGAGCTTTTCATCTGTAAACCCTTCTTAGAAACCAATGATCACACAATGTGTTGCCTGTTATCTCACGCTACGAGGTGACTATTGTTGGAATTGTCCCTGTATAAATAAAGTTTCATTGAATTAATATGTGACCTTTGACAAATAAACAGTGGTTGCAAATATCAAACTACTTATGTGTAACTCTATTGTAGTCCAGTCATCACATTTATAAACTATCTTAGTCATCTAGGATCTGTGCACCCTCAGAAAATCAGCTGCTCACATTATTTTGACCTGAAATCATCTGATTTTCCACCGTTTGTAATTCTTCTCCAGTCTGCATTGACTCCTCCCACCAGAGCGTCATGTTTAAGGGAAGAAGAAAATGAAAATGGATAATTTATTATTCATTTTATTTATGAGTTAAAAAATGCAGCTATATTCTGAAAATGAAAAAGCATTTCTGTTAATGGATTTTAAATTGAATTATGGTACAGATATACTTCCATAGTTTATACAGTTGACGTAGCGTTCTTATTCTCTATTACAAGTTCACAGAGAAGCTGCAGTGTTTGTAACTGTCGTCACCTAAAAAAGACAAACAAACAAAACAATAAATACCGTTACCATTGTTATTTGGATTATTGTGATTTTACAATTTAAAAATCAGAAATACACCGTTTTTATTCTGTTTTTTGTTTTGTCCATTTTTATGTTTCTGGTTTTAAATTAATTAAAAAAATTAATAATTTGGTTTTGAAACAAAATAACCAAAGAACGAAGGGTACATGGATTCAAACATGATCTAAATCATATTATTTCTGAGTGTTGTTATCTGTTGATAATGCTCTTGGTTCAGTTCATTAGTTCTAACCTGATAAGTTAATAATAAATGAGTGTTCAATGAACACGCCCTCTGAAGCTGTTTTGATGCACGGCACTGCTTCTCTTTAAACTCTTCACCACATTGTCCTTTTTGCTTTATTCCAGCCAGGAGAGGACCCTGGGCTATACCTGGAGAAGCAGCCTCTCTCCTCTCCGCTGCTGGTTTTTGATGGAACATCCAGCTGTGTCGTTGTGGGAAACATGCCTGTGAGCACCTCCCCCAGGAGGAATTCTGGGAAGCAATGTTGGTATCAATCAATCAATCAATCAATCAATCAATCAATCAATCAATCAATCAATCAATCAATCAATCAATCTTTTATTTGTATAGCGCCAAATCATAACCAATGGTATCTCAAGACACTTTACAGTCGAGCAGTCTTAAGGACGGACTCTTCATTTTATGGATACACACATATGCATATATACGTATATACACATACATATGTATCCCACACCCAACATGAATTCATCATGGCGGCAAGGAAAACCTTCTGTTAAGCAGCAGGAACCTTGGGTGGATCCCATTCTATGATGAACAGCCATCCACGTTATGCTGTGTTTGGGTGTGTTGCAGAGGAAAGGGTGGAGACAGAGTTGTTGAGACTCTGTAACTCCACACCTGAGGATCCCACGGACCTGCAAGACAAAAAGCCAGAAGGAGTACAGGAGCAAACACACAAGGGAAAAGAAGCAGACATAGAGGGAGTGTTTGAAAGAGGAATGGGACCCTCTCCGGTCCCTCTCTAACCTAAATGACCTCTCTCTTAACG